>NW_012116099.1:1923823-2029437 GCF_000951035.1 Colobus angolensis palliatus | reverse complement strand
CCAGGGAGCTTGTTAGAAATGCAGATTCTTACTCCTGCCCCTCACCTACTAAATCAGGGTCTCCAACTTAACAAGCTCTCCCTGTGGTTCCTGGGCACACTGAAGTCTGAGAAGAACTGTCTAGACCAAGTCTTTCAACCTCTCAGAGTTTCATTTACAAGCAGATGGACTTGAAGCAGATATCTAAATCCTCCTCCCAGACCTACTGGTGCATGCTGACATCAGAGTGAGGACACAGAGGGAACACAATAGAAAGTTCTGGATAGGATGCCAGAAAAAAGAAAGTGAGATTAGGTACACACACACACAGTTTTATAGAAACCATTTGTCTAGGAAAACTCCAAATCCCAAGACATACACACCCTCATATGAGATCCTGAGATTCTGCTCAAGCAGGAGCAGTCCCTTGCTGGGGATGGGAAACTGAGGAAGTGAGAAAGGTTGTGGACAACCCGATGCCCCAGGGCAAGTCCAAGGGAGAGGACAGACTGCAATCCAGGTGTCTGCGCGCCCAGCCCTGGACCACCCTGTCTTGTTATCTCAGCTGCATCAGGAAAAATTAAGAAAATAAGAATAGGACATCATAACAAAGAAAGCAGGTGTTTATAGGGGGCGGTATATGGACATCACTCCTCAGTCCCATCCTAGAGCCTTATCAGTCTTTGGATTATTATTTCAAACTTATTAAAATTAGCATCATTAAAATTGAGCATTAGGGCCCCCATAGTCTGACAACCATTCTAGCCCTCCCTCCATCTCTTGGCCTGTATAGTTTCACTTTGGAGGAACCAGTGTCAAATAAATACATCCTGCTAGTTTCCAAGAGTCAGATTTTGTGAGTCCTGACTGTCACCTTTGCTTTCAAGATTCTAGAGCTCAGTTTCTCTTTGTTTACCATTCTGTGGGCTGTGTAGGTAAGTTAATGTGTGTCCTTACTATGAAATTCCCATGTCAGGAACTCAGACATTTACACATGGGGTGATATACCAATGTGGATTCACTTACCCTTTCTAATTGCATAAGAAATTTATGAACATTAATAACATTCAACCCCATAGAAGTATACAACGTAAGAGATGACATTCCCTTTCCACACAGGTCCCCATTATGCTGTTACCACTAACAGCACAGCACCAATGTGCCACTGTTTTTAAATTTTTTGTGCAAGACTTTTTTAAAAACGAGCATACCACACATAATATTGTGCAAATTCTTTTCATTACTGTGTATCACATGGTCATCTTTTTAAGTCAAGTTATAATGCTCTCTCTTCTTCCTCGTGTCTACATGGCACTTCAACATTTCCCCAAACATGAACCTATCCATGGACCCTTGGATTATTTCCAATTTTTCTCTATTACAAACTATGCTGCACATTTGAACAAGTAACACCAGGAGTGCCCACATGAAGTGGCAAGCTCTTTGGTATATTATGTTTGCAGACTGCTGATTTGTCTCCTGGTGCACCTTTCGGTCTTCAGCTGGAATAATGGTGGTGATGGAAGGTCGGATTTATTGGAGGTATGAAGGATTTGAAATTATGACCCTTATTGTCTGAAAACCTTGCATGCACTCTGCAGGAGTCCATCTTTGCTACAGAGATCCCTTGCCCATACCACACACCCCTATCCCACACAGCCTCACCACTCATCCCATGGAGCCAGTTCCTTTATCCAACAAGTCTTCAGGTACCAGCAAGACAGACCTGGTCACTGCTCTGAAGGAGTCTATAGTCTAGAAAGGATGTTAGAGAAATAAACAGAAGAATAAGAATTTCAGATGGAGATACATGATATGGAGAAAATATTACCAGGTCATGAGATGAACAATGACTAGAAGGGGTAAGGGAGGTTTATTTTCAAAATCTTTTTTCACAGATAAAAATCACTTGGTTAAAAATTCTAAAAGTGTTAAAAATAAGTATAAAACCTTATGAAAGTCGATCTCCTGCCCTTGGGCCCTAAGAATCTACTTAACCTACCCTCTGAAAACCCTGACAACCAATGTTTCTTATGTAATCTTTGGAGATAATTTATATGCGTTTGTGTGAGAGAGAAAATGTGTGGGCAAATGTATAAATATATGTATACATATCTTTTCCTATATTTTTACGCAAATGGTAGTTTCCATCTTACCTACCACTCTATCTTGCTTTTTCCACTTAATATATTTCAAATATTATTTCATTTCAATGTAATAAATGAATCATTTTCTATTCTTTTTTATAATTACATGGTATTTCACTGTGAAGATATCCTATAATTATATAACCAGCCCTTTATTGAGAGACATTTACTGCAATCATTCTTTTGCCAATCAATAGAACAATGAATATCTTGGATATATGTCAAATCATGTTTATGCAAGTGTATCTGTAGAAAAAGAAAACATGGATTCAGCAGGTCAAAAAGGATCTGTAATTTTGATAGATATTGCCAACTTGTATGGCAACAGGTAAGGACATTTTTTCTAGAGAGGGCATGAAAGTAAATATTTTCAACTTTGCAGGATATAGAGTCTCTACCACAACTACTCAAACCTGCCATTGGAGCACAAAAGCAGCCGTAGACACAAATAAAGGAATGAACATGATTTTGTTCCAATAAAACTTAAGGCATGAAATTTGAATTTTATGTAATTTTCATGTGTCACAAAATGTTTTATTTTATTGATATATACTTACAGTAAACAACATGATTGTTTTGATACACAAATGTATAGTGAAATGATTAACATGTTCAAACAAATTAACCTATGCATCACCTTCCATATCTACCGTGTGTATGTGTGTGTGTGTGTGTGTGTGTGTAATAAGAGCATCTAAAATCTACTCTTAGCAAATGTTCAATATACAATACAATACAATATTATCTTGATTTTTTTTCAACTACTTAAAAATGGTTCTTGGGTCTTGGGCAGTACAAAAGCAAGCAGCAGGCTGGATTGAGCTCACAAGTCATCGTTTGCTAACTTCTGCCATTTACCTCCCCACCATTTGTATTTGAAAGCCTGTTTGTGCCAATACTGTGGCCAACACCAGGCATTATCAAACTTTTGAATCTTTGCCAATTTGACAGGTGAAATTGTATCTCATTTATGCTTTACTTTGCATTTCTCTTTGTAAAGCAAGGTAAATGATCTTTCTTTGTGAACTTCCTTTTGTATAAACGTGACTATTCTACTCTTTTTCTGCTATTTGTTTGATACTAGTCTTTTTCCTATCAGTTTGTGTGCCTCCTTAAAGAATAGAGAAATTCACACTTTGACAAAATTGCAAATAGTATTCCTGGCTTGTCATTTATCTTTGAACTTTGATGTTGGTGTTTTTTGCCAGGTGCAAATACTTTATTTTTAATCAATCTTTCATTTTATGACTTATGGCTTTTCCCTCCTCTACAATTATAAAATAATTTTTGCATGTTTTTGTATTCTCAGTATTTCCTTTTTTACATTAAATATTTTCTTCATTTGGAACTTATACTGTAGGGTGTGATGTGTTACTTAGTTGTCCTCATTCCCTGAATAATCTTTCTTTACTGATTTTAGATGTAAACTTTGCCTTATATTAAACTATTATATATATTTAAGACTATTTCTAAACTTTCAATTCTGTTCCAATGACGTCTTTTTATTCTTATGCCTGTACCATGCTGTCTTAATGAATTTTTATAAGATTTAATAATAGACAAGATAGTTACTCCTTGCTACCCTTCTTTTTCAGAATGCTACTAATTATTCTTGATTATATACCTCTCTACATAAACTTAGAATCAGTCTGATTTTTTCAAGTTATCTTTTATGTCTTCATATCTACACCCCAAATTGTTCATCCATGTCAAAATATTTTTACAAAACAACAGTTTATGACTTTACATGTAGTAAAAGTGTCAGATTACAAAGGGAAAGTGGAAATTACCCAAGGAAAAATGCTAGTCTGAAACACCTAGACATGAACCTTCATCAAGGAAAGATGATATAAATAATCTAATCCACACTAATTCTTATAATACAAATTGTTCTTCTCCATTTACTGAAAAAGAGGAATTGGCACTTATAGCACTTAACATAAAAGAATTTCCTAATGGTAAGAGGATAGGTGGGTGGGTGAATGGCCAAATGAGTAGGTGAGTGAGTGGGTGGATGGATGGATGGATGGATGAATAAATACCAGATTACTTAGGGAGCTTGAATCTCTGCATGTCTTTTGTCCATTCCTCTCATAGAATCAAGCATTAATTCAATTCAACAACTTCAGGATTCCACTAAGGCATATGGAAAAACAAAATATCGGTTGGTTTTCCTTCTTAATTTATTTTCTTTATTAATGGAACAAAACCCAAAGCAAATCTTTAAAACTAAGATTTATTAAGGAAGAATGAATGTTGTTCTCCAGTGCTTTCTCTACTGTGGTTTCTCCTTAATTGATCTTTCTCCCACTGGACCATAATCCAACTGGCATAAAGTGTTGCTGCGGATGGAGAGAGAAAGTAAAAAACTTTATTTAAACCACTGATTAATTTTATATTTCCTAGCTGGCCTGTGCCATGTGTCATGGAGGGCAATGGAAGGGGTGTGTGTGGTGGGGGTGGAGGTGGGTAGGTATTTTGTTTGTTGAACTTTAACAAGACCATTTTGGTTTCCCCATGAAAACTGAAACATGAGCCCAGTTCACTGACATATAGTCTCCACTGGAAACCCAGAGCCCAACACAGAATCATTGCTCCAGCTTCTTCAAATTCGAGCCATTATCATATTTGTTAATCTCCCTTGCAGCTGTGTTGGAAACTCCTTGGACTAAAAGTAAATCAGCTCAGGCGGAGTTCTATTATAACCAGAACTCTCCCGGATGCTTCCATTTGCGACCCAAACTCTATAGTCATCCTTCCAGAGTTTGCTCTGCCTCAGAGCAGACCATAGTAATGAATGGTAAGAAATAGGAAGAGGCAAACTTGGCCAAGAAAACAATTTTTCATTGCTTCAGATGACTTGTCCTTCATTCGAGGGTCTGAAGCACATGCTCTAACTTCCACCCTAAAGATGTGGACATATTAAGACCAGGATTCTTTACTAAAAACACCTGCAATTTCTCCCTTAGGACATTTTTTCTGGAACAAAAGTGTTAGGAAGTTAATACCCTCAAAAGCAGCCCCCACCCAATGAGTGATGGCAATTGGTGGATAAATACCCCAACTTCCTCACCTCCCAGATGAGTTCACTCTGTGGTACATCTTATACACTGATTTCTAGAGTTCACCACTGGGATTTTGCTCCATTTGTCCATGTTGACATCTGAATAGCACTTCCCTGACTGCCTTCCTTTACCTTCCTGTCTCACTTTCCTGCCCCTCTGCTAAAGTTTCCTAGAATGATCTCCCTAGTAAACTACTTGCTCTGGACTCTTTCCATCTGTGTCTGCTTCTGGGGAAAACTCAACTAAGACATGCTCTGTAACCCAGTACAGGGCTCTGAATACAGATTACTCTTTTTAAATTACAATACTCAAATAGTCAACACAAAAAAATTGGGTGTGGGTTTGTAATGGAGTTGAGAAGTGAATGCATAATATGAGGACAGGTAACTCTTGTCTGCCCCTCCTGACCCTGTTCTCTCCCATTTTATTGCTCACTCATCATTTGCCCAAAGCCTCCAATCCAATCAGGCTGCTCTGTTTTTGAAGTCCCAGACACATATACGTATTCTCACCTCCGTGCTTTTGTGCATGCCATTCTCCACATCTGAAAGCCCTCCTACTCCTCTTCAACCTGTCCAGATGGTACCAACCCTTGAAGACCTGTCTCAAGCTTTGCCTCTTCCAAGATGTCTCTTGTGTCATCACTAAGAGAATCACAGCATAGGTAGCCTGTTATTCACAACTCACCACTTAATCATAGGCTTTTGTATAGCTTCTAACTACTGCATATGTGATTGTTCTTGTCTCCCTAATTAAAATGGACTTTCCTTGGGAATAATGATGACATTTTGTACCTCTCTACTCCTCTCAGGGCCTAAAGTAGTCTGATAAGCACAATTACTTGTCAATGTATGATTTATGCTTTTAAGTAATAAAACAACATGTATGTGTATGCCCAATAGTAATGAATCATTTTTAATGATCTTCAGAAAGGCCTCTTTCCTCTTATGCAAACTGCCTGGCAGACAGTTATCAGAGCATCCTTCTTCATGATCCTTTCCAGAAGTTCACAAAAGACAACAGGCCACAGCAACACCTTGGTTTATACACACAACTTCCCTGCACTGCTTTAAAGGCATAATAAAAGATAATGCTTCTCGATCATAAATTAAAAGTGCTTAAATGTAATTTTGACAAAATGTGTCCCAGGGGTGATTGAAGTCTTTTCCTCTCTGTTGTGATTGTAACCGTTATAAATAGACAACCATAAAAGATTCAAAAGGGGAAACCTTTTAAAGGCTTACTCCAGGGCTTGATACCCTCCCCACTTTATTTTTCTTAGACCTAAAATGCTGAAGGAAAACAAACACTTATCAATGTACTAATGGTGTTTATTTCCCATCTGCCTTGGAAGGGTGGCAATGTGCCAAGCCCTGAGACAGTTCACCCCAGCGCCAAGTGAGCTGAAGGCAGCCCCTCCATTCACTGCACCCACGGCTTCCACTTTGGGGGCCATGGAAAGGTTCAGGATCTTGAATTTATTTTTCCCACCTGTTTCACACTGTGTACCTTCGCCACACCTAAGCTGATTTTCCCAGGCATGGTGTAGATCACATCACTTCCATTCTGCTTACAAAGTCACAGCCACCTTCATGCCCCTCTAGAAACAGCCCCATTGAAGTCAGTCGAGGAAACTCAGAAAGGCTCTTTGTTCCTCCTTTGCCCAGAGTCTGATTCCCAACTGCTCATGCCAGAGCTGCCCTAGCAGGGAGCAGGAAAGCTGTCAGCCATGAGATGGAGTCACACCCACCTCCTCACCTGTACCACACCGTCTCCCCCATGTTGCACCAGCAATGCCTTGGGAGCTGTGAAGAGCACCACTCGTGTTCCACCGCAAAGCTTTTCATCTTCCGGCAAGTCATCCCTCCCCAAAGCAAAGTTCAATGGTCCTATTCAGGTGGGAGGTCCCTGAAAGATCCCAAGAGAAGAAGTGAGCATTTCCTGCTGTTTTTCTGTCTCCTTTCCAAGCAGCAAAGCATACAGAGGAAGTAGCTCGACTTTCTCCTCTCCTTTCTCCAAGTCTTAGCATTTTTGGCAGACATGGGCGCCTACGCCCAAAGCAATCATGTCTACAGCAAGATTATACTTCAGCGGTGATATAATTCTTAATGGCACCTCAGTGTATCAGCTGTTCCAGTGCGTCTTATAATCCACTGCATCTGAAACCTCCCAAGTTCTTGACAATGGTCTTCCCCATGATGACTCTAAAAGACAAGCAGTAATTAGGTAACAGAATATAATATCCTTTTAGACAAAGTTCAACTCATTTGTAAGGGGCTTTCAGTGATTGGGGTGAACATGCAGCTCATCTCTATTTTTGCTAAAAATCCTCTCAACACACGAGAGTCATAAAAGGATATGGCTGAGAAAGTTTTAGTTGCAATCGTTCATTTCATTTGTTTAGAGCTGCTTTTTTTTTTTTTTTCCAAATCCATTATTTTAGTTGATTTTCAGATGAATAGGCAGGATGACTTAGTAGTTAGGAATGCTGGTTCCAGATGCCCGAGCTTGAATCCTGGCTCAAAGCCTTACTGGCTTTATGACATTGATCAAGTCACCTACCTCCCACCCCATGTCTCTACTTTCTTATCTATAAAATGTGAATAGCTCATAGATTTGAATTTTTTAAAGCGTATATGTATGTATACATTATATATACATAAAGAGAGAGAGAGAACACACACATTTGAAACTATGCCTGGAACACAGCAAGTGCTAAATAATTATTCTAGTTAAGAGCCAAGAAAATAAAAGGTTAGCAGATTCCATGCCTGGCCTAAGCAATTCTTTCAGTGAGGAGGTCAGATATTGCCTTAGCTTGGGCTCCCTCAAAAGCAGACTCTGAGAGCAGCATTTGGGTACAAGTAACTTATATGGGAGCTGAAACCCCAGTAGAGGTAGGGAAGGAAGGGAGGCCATTAAGCTGTGTTTATGAGCAGTTTACTTCTGCAGGAAACTGGGCACAATCTTACCTGGCACCCCTTGAAGTGACTGTGCAGAACATACCACGTACCACAGAACTCTCCCTATGAGGCTGAAGGGAGCTGGGGAATTTGTCACCAACTCTATCCCCCATTGTTGAGAGGTATCTCTGGGACTGCAACTTTGCTACAGTGTCTTCCAGACTGCTCCATGCATAGGTGAAGCATCCTTGGGGCATCATATGCATTCGGGCTTAAGGACACAGAAAGCCATCAGCACATACTTGGTCTATCTGCAAGTGACTTCCTGGTATGGCCAAAGGAATACAAGCAGGACAATGACAGCAGTGAACACAGGAGTACAATGCAAGTCTTAAAGTTCCTTGACCATCTTGTGCATTCATACAGAACCAAAGCCAAAGGAACCCACCCAGGGAGGACCTATCCTAAATTAATTTCTGGAAAAGGATACTGTACCATCTTTCCTGGTAACTCATTCCAAAGCTTATCAGACTTTATGACATCTCTATATACCTCAAAATCCCTTGAGATCTTTTCTTCTACATTAATTTCCATCAGAGAGAAAGAGTAAGTCTGATAATATATTTTCATTCATAAAATAAGAAGTTTAAAAAAGGACATGACATGGCTTTAGACCCTGCTAGGTATACAGAAAACAATGTTCTCTGATCTTAAATGTTGAACTCTAAAAATGTGAAAACCTATTTGAAAATGCCTACCTTCAAATATGTTGACCCCTCTGTACAGGAGTCACTCTAGACATATGCTTCCAGAGTTGTAATTTTGGAAAAACTAAAGTTTTGCACAACTATCTTCAAGTTGACAAGCTTACACTTCAAAGACAGAATGTGCACCTGAGCCCTTGAAGGCAAAAACCAAACCAAAGTCCTTAACTTTTATTAAATACCTTCTCTCTGCTCTTTCCCATTCCTCCAGAGACAGCTTTCATTTTACCTTATCATCTTTCTATCCAAAGGCAAAAAAAATTCCAAAATCAATTCATAAAGGCAAGAACTTGTATCCACCATCCATTTCTAAATAAAGAAGGAAGGAATACTAAAGCAAAACAACCACACCTATTATAACTGCTTTCTTTGACTTCTAGCCAAATCTTCTTAATATGGACAAGATACAGTAAGTGACAAGGAGATCATAGAATCTGGCTTTTATTTAGAATGTTGGTTAAGCCTGCTTGCAAGTAGGCATCTTTACATCTTTTCATGTGGAGGGCTTATTTTCTCTATATTTGGGCAGAGCCCACTGAAGTAACCAAAAACCACTACCTCTGATGAGGAGCTGTAATGTAGAACAGAGAAAGTCTTAGTCGAGGTAACTGAGGCCAAAGATCCACAATGAAACTGTACTGTATTATTTCATTTTTCAAACTTACACATTCTCCTACACCCCTTTCTTTGGGTATGATTTATGTTCAGCTGATTTTGTTACAGGTCTGGAATGTTTACACAAAGGCTTAATAGACATTTACTTTGGAAGTTACATTGTGAGATAGAATCAAGGAATTGGCCCATTGCCGGAGTCAGAATGAGAGGCCACCTGGAAGTTAATGATCACTTTGCAAAGACCAGAGGCCTGTAACAGAAGGTTCTAGAAAAGTAGACTTCATGTAATAACACATTATGCTCACACATCCATCTTCGGAATGACTGAAGAGAAACTCATGTTTCTTAGAGACATCCACCGATAGAGACGTCCAGGACACAATTATTCAATACCTTCATACTTTAATGTCATATTTTGTGCTCTACTTTACAGTTTATATATGCTTTTATATAACATTTAAAATAATGCTATCCAAAATGATTCCTGTAACCCCATTTACCAGATAATCTGCTTTACATATTTCATTCATGCTGAATTTACCCTTGAGGCAAATATAAAAGAATTACAACTTTCACTTTACAGATGAGGAAACTGAGACTCAGAAAGGATCAGCAACCTACTTGCTCAAGATTACATCATGTATAAGTGGCAAAAACCACAGTCCCTTCAGTAATTTCACCACTATTCTACAGTTGTTTTGTTTAAGCTATTTGCTTTTTCTATGATTCAACGGAACCCACAAATACTTATCAAGAAGCATTAACATCACTGGGCTGAGCATAGTGAAGGATAAAAGTAAATGTAATCTCCTTCAGATTATAACCTAATTTGGGAGAAAGGCCTATTTCTTGAAGTGGCTTGTTTTTATATTCAGAGATTTCTTTCTAAGAAATTATCTGTAATACACAGGGCATTGACAACTAAACAAGTCAATATATGTTACATCCTTCCATATGGCATAGTATGAAAAAGAACGCTTTAAACAAATGCTTTAATTCAAAGGAATTCTTTTTCTAATTTTAGTTTTTACTTTAAGTTCTGTTGCAGGATGTGCAGGTTTGTTACATAGGTAAACATGTGCCATGGTGGTTTGTTGCACTTATCAACCCATCACCTAGGTATTAAGCCCAGCATGCACTCGCTGTTTTTCCTAATGCTCTCCCTCCCCCCACCCCACCTCTCAACAGGCCCCAGTGTGTGTTGTTCCCCTCCCTGTGTCCATGTGTTCTCATTGTTCAGCTCCCACTTATAAGTGAGAACATGCAGTGTTTGATTTTCTGTTCCTGTGCTAGTTTACTGAGACTAATGACTTCCAACTCCATCCATGTCCCTGCAAAGGACAGGATCTTGTTTCAAAGGAATCCTTCATAATAAAATGATATTTGACAGACATCTGAAGAAGGTAAAAGAGCAGGCTATGCACGTATCTGGAGAAACACCAGTTCAGAAAGAGCAAACAGCAAGAACAAATTTCCTAAGGTAGAAATACGTTTGACTTCTTTGCAAACAGCAAGGAGACCAATTTGGCTACAGCAAGACTAGGAAGAGATGGCATAGAGGAGGGGTGAAGGAAGCCTGGTCATGTTGGACCTTATGTGCCATAGGAAGGGATTTGACTTTGACTCCAAGTAAGATGAGATGCCCTTGGAGGATTTTGAATAGATAAGTGACATGGTCTGGCTTTTGTTTTAAAAGGAATCATCCTGGCTTCTTTGTGAAAGAGTATAGAGGGACAAAGGATGAAACAAAAATACCAGGCTTGAGAGATGGCAATGGACATGGTGAGACATGGTTGGATTCAAGATGTATTTTGAAGACAGTTTCCATGGGATTTTGTGGTGACTGGGATGTTAGGTGGGAGAGACAGAGAGGAGTCAATGATTGCTCCAGGTTTTTTCAGCTTGAACACCTAGAAGGATGGAGTTGCCACAACTGAGAGGGACAAGACAAGGGGTGGAACAGATTATGAAGTTTTAATCAGAAGGTCATTTTCTGTCTCATGAAGTTTGAGATACCCATTACATACCTAAGTAGGGGTATTGAAAAGACATTTGAATGTACAAATATGGAGTTTAAATGAGAGATCTGAGATGGTGATATAAATTTAGGCAACATAAGATATTTAAAGCCGTGAGACTGAATGAGATCATCCAAAACATGAGTGAGAGTGAAGAGGGTCAAGATCTGAACTGAGGGTGGGACAGCTCAACTTTTAAAGGTTGAGGAGGTCAGGAGAAACCAACAGAGAACATCAAGAAAGGAAAGTCAGTGAAATAGGAAGAGAGTAAAGAGAAAAGAGAGGATATGTCCACAATAAAAGATTTATGCAAGAAAGCTCACAGTGGCTTAATTCATAATACCCCCAGGATGAGAGCAACACAAATATCCATCAGCAGGAAAATAAATAAACAAGTCATGGGATACAAGTCATACAAGGGAATAATACTCCGCAATGCAAAAGAATAAACAATTGCTACCCACAACAACACGGATGACTCTCCAGATATAATAAACCAGATACAAAAGAGGACTCACTCTGTGATTCCACTGATGTGAAGTTCAAAGAAAGGCAAAACTACTCCATAGGAATAGAGGTCAGAACAGTGGTTTCTTCTGTAGTGGGAGGGGTAGGTATTGACTAGAAATGGTATTCTAGTGAACTTTCTAGAGGAATAGAAATGTTCAATATCTTGATCCAGGTGGTGGTTGGACAGGTAGATCATACACAGAAATGCATCAAGTCATAGCCTCAAAATATATGCATTTTGCTGTAGCTAAATTATCCTTCAATAATAATCACAAGGGGGGAAGGAGGGAGAGCATGAAAATGGTGTCCTATGCTATAGAATAGCATAAGACTCCTTGTCCTCCAGCCCCCAATAGGCCCAGTGTGATTGTTCCCCTCCCTGTGCCCATATGTTCTCATTGCTCAACTTCCACTTATGAGTGGGAACATGCGGTGTTTGGTTTTCTGTTCCTGTGTTAGTTTGCTGAGAATGATGGTTTCCAGCTTCATCTATGTCCCTGCAAAGGACATGAACTCATTCTTTTTTATGGCTGCATAGTATTCCATGGCATATATATACCACATTTTCTTTATCCAAGTTTTTGCTATTGTCAATAGTGCTGCAATAAACATATATGCACATGTATCTTTATAGTAGAATGATTTATAATCCTTTGGGTATATATCCACAAACAGTGTAAAAACATTCTTTTGGGAGGCTGAAGCGGGCAGATCATGAGGTCAGGAGTCCGAGACCAGCCTGGCCAATATGGTGACACGCCATCTCTACTAAAAATACAAAAATTAGCCGGGTGTGGTGGCGCACCTGTAGTCCCAGCTATTCAGGAGGCTTAGCCAGAAGAATCACTTGAATCCGGGAGGTGGAGGTTGCAGTGAGCCGAGATTTGTGCCACTGCACTCCGGCCTGGTGACAGAGCAAGATTCTATCTTTCAGGGGGGAAAAAAAGGTGTCCTTATTTTTCCACAAAATACTGACAGGTTGATGGGTGCAGCAAACCACCATGGCACATGTGGTTTGCCTACATAACAAACCTGCACATCCTGCACATGCATCCCAGAACTTAAAGTATAATAAAAATAAATAAATAAAAATAAAATATATATTGTACGGTAAAAAAAAAAAAAAGTAGCACAAGAATAGTGTAAATTGTCTCTGCCCATGAAGAGCTTACTTATCAGACTGAAAATTGGAAATGCATAGATTTCCTCTTCGGAACAAGAGGACTAAATTATTATCTTTTTACACTCTTTCTACAGAACATCCTCTTGCTCTTCCCCTTAACTATGACCATTTCAACCAATTGTCTCAGCAACCACAGCCCCAGGTCTGCTTTGCTAGGCCACTGGCCCCCAAGTACCTGAGAGGATATAGGAGATAATGTTAAACATGTTGTCTTGGTAACCAATGCTTTTGCCTGGTGGCCCTGGCTCCATCTTCCTCTATGCCCTGCCCTCAAACTTTCCACTGCACTCCCAGGTTGATGATCTGACCCTTCCAACCCCTCTCTGCTATGCCCTCCAGTGATTGTGCTGTGCCTCCCACCAAACAAATTCTCCTCCCTCTCGTACACTTCCACCCTACTTCTTATTCTGAACTTGCACAGTTGTTTCCACCTCATATTTAGCAGGTCTCAAGGGTTCTAACTCATGGTCTTGCTTAAATCTTAAATCCCTGCCACCTCACTGTCACTCAGATGAGGCACCCTGATAGGTTTCCCAGGACAGTTACAAAAACTCCTTCATGGATGGAGAATTCTTCCCCAACTCCAAGACCTTTTAAGTTAGTTGGGATTTATCAGGTTGTTAATCACTTAAGTCAAAACTTTATAGTCAGGGTTTAGGATACCCTTCATCAGAAAGCAGAGAAGGGAGAGGGGTTTCCACTGAAAACAGGATCACAAATTGAACAAATATTTGTTCCTAGTTGGAACATTGCGCCCAGTGGCAAAGTGAGCTCTTTTCTCCTGGTAAGATGTCCCTCACTTGAACAAACTGTTTTGGCTGATAGATTTTTATTTTCAAAGAACCAAGAAGATTAGGCAGGGTGCAGGCCTGTAATCCCAGCATTCTGGGAGGCCAAGAAGATTAGGCTGGACTCACACCTGTAATCCCAGCACTTTGGGAGACCAAGGCAGGTAGAACACCTGAGGTTGGGAATTTGAGACCAGCCTGGCCAATATGGTGAGGACCCATCTACTAAAAATACAAAAATTAGCTGGGTGTGGTGGCAACCACCTGTAGTCCCAGCTACTTGCGACGATGAGGCAGAAGAATTGCTTCAACCCAGGAGGCAAACTGAGATCACGCCGCTGCACTCCAGCCTGGGCTACAGAGCGAGATTGTGTCCAAAAACAAACAAACAAAACAAGGAGCCAAGAAGATTTTACTTCAGAGGCAGTTCTGAAAGCAGTCACTTCTAGGCAAGAATTAAAAATGCTTCAGAAGCGAACATGTGATCCCTTCCTGGAACGGGGCTCCCAGGTTGACCCCTGCCCAAACTCTATCCGCCACATCACCCCACTCCCAACTCCTTGCCCAGGGTCCCAGGACAGTCACAGGGCAACAGATCACAACAGTGTTATGTTGGGCTGACTCAGCTTTTCCACAAGGGAAGTTACAGAAGAACCTGGCTCAGGACTTAGACCAAGTAGTGAAAGGGAAGGAATGACGAAAGCTGGTGAGGCTTCTGCAACTTGGGTTACTGCCCTTGGATTGCTTCCAGGACTGACTTTGTGGGTACGAGACTCAAACTGCCACACAGAGCCCCATGCTCAAAGGGGTCCCATGCTTGGTTTAATTCTCTGCTGTCACTGTCTTGAAATTGTAATAATTTTTTAACAAGGGCCCACATTTTTATTTTGCACTGGGTCCTGCAAATAAATTATGTAGCTGATACTAATTGTTTCAACTGAGTTATCGGCAAATGAAACATCACTGGTTATTTTTATATACTCTACCTTGAGCCTTCTCTTCAGTAGATTGACGTTGATAAACTGAGAGTTATAGACCCACATTCAAACGTCTATGGAAACCACTGTTTCCAATGTGTAATTGGAAGAAGATAAGTCAGTTGGATTTCTAGACTGGGACATTCTTCCCCAAAACTGGAGAAATAAAGAAATATCTACAAGTTGAAGGTCAAGATGATGAGTAAGAATGTATTGAAAAGTAAGACTTCAAATAAAATTTTCATCCCTGGCTTGAAGATGACATTAAACATAAACTTACTGCTATGAAAATATCAATCAGTTATAATGCCAAATAGTTGAAAAACACACATAACTTAAAAACTCCCCAATCCATCATTTATCAGAGGTAAGTTCTGGTAACACAGCCAGGTTGGGTCACAAACCAAATAATGGCAGTGGCACAATGAAATAAAAAGAGGAATCTGGGTAATCCATTGAATAATAATTGCTTCTCTCAACTCCTCCAAATAACTAAGGGATGTGTTTCCAGAGAGATCTATCTTATCCCTGAGTAATACTCAAATTTTCTGTGTTCTCAGAACTCTAAACTCTCTCCCCCTCAGTAAAGTCTTCTCTGGCTATTTAAAAGCAATTCAGAGTTTTATCTTTCAACTATCTCCCCTTTTCAATAAATCTCTGTGCATTGAAAGGCTCTTCTGGCCTTGTCAGCATCAGAGTCAAAGGGGGCTGGGGCAGAGTAAACACACAAGGTGGACCTTGGTAGCCAGGCTCCGTGCCTGGCTGTAACCCTTTCTTTTTATCATCCACGGTATACTTACTCCTTGTCTTGGAATTCACCACAGCAGCCAGCCTTCTCCTCCAGCTCTGTTTCCTCCCCTGCCTCCTCACTCTCAAAGATGACCTCTCCACCTACTTCCTTGGGAAAATTGAGAACATCTGATGAGAACTCCCACAAGTTTCCTCCCAAACTCCTTAAGTTTTCTTTGGACCATCACCCAAACTTTCTTCCTTCCCGCCCATCTTGGAAGAAACATTCCCTGACACATGGGCAGGTTAACCCCTTCACCTGCCTCCTACCATGCAGGGGCTTCCCTTTGATGATAAGGGTCTCTGTTTTCTCCTTCCACTGGCTACTTATCCAGTTCCTCAACACGGGCTCAAATCTTCTCATTCAAAAACAAACACACGGCGGGTGCGGTGGCTCAAGCCTGTAATCCCAGCACTTTGGGAGGCCGAGATGGGCGGATCACGAGGTCAGGAGATCGAGACCATCCTGGCTAACATGGTGAAACCCCGTCTCCACTAAAAAAATACAAAAAACTAGCCAGGCGAGGTGGCAGGCGCCTGTAGTCCCAGCTACTCGGGAGGCTGAGGCAGGAGAATGGAGTAAAAACCCGGGAGGTGGAGCTTGCAGTGAGCTGAGATCCGGCCACTGCACTCCAGCCTGGGCAGCAGAGCAAGACTCCGTCTCAAAAAAAACCAAACACGCAAACACCAATGACATCCCCTCCTCATTCACTCTTCACTCTCTTGCCTTCCTTTTTCTACCAGTCCATAGTGTCCCCTTCCCTTTCTCTCTCTATGCCTTCAGTAAAACAAAATACTGTCTCATCTAGCACTAAATTTAGAAGGCATCAAATAAATGTGAGACCCATTTCTTGATAGCCTTGAAATACAATTTGAAACCAAGTAGTGTGATGCCTCCAGGTTTTTTCTTTTCCCTCAAGAATGCCTTGGCTGTTTGGGGTTTTGTATGATCCCATAGGAATTTTAGAATTTTTTTCCAGTTCTGTGAAAAATGACATCAGATTTTGATAGGGATTGCATTGAAATCTGTAGATCACTTTAGGTAGTATGGACATTTTAACAATATCAATTCTTCCAATCCGTGGACACGAAATATGTTTCTACTTATTTGTGTCTTCTTCAATTTCTTTCATCAGTGTTTTATACTTTCTAGTGTAGAAATCTAAATCACATTGACCAATGAAAGAGAATAGAAAGCCCAGAAATGAACCTCCACGTTCATAGTCAACTGATTTTCAACAAAGGTGCCAAAAACACACGATGGGAAAAGGACAATCTCTTCACTAAAGAATGTTGGGAAAACTAGATATCTACATGCAGAAGAATGAAATTGAACTCTTATATTATACCATACACAAAAATCAGCCCAAAATGAAATAGTCTTTTCTAGGGTTAGCCAAATCAAAGGCCTGGGTTTGACACCCATCCTATTTGTAATCCCAGAAGCATTCTTGCTTCTCAAGATGAGACCTCTCTTCCTGGTTTCTGTGATGTTGGTTTCCCTCCAACTTTTCCCACTTGCTCATATAAAGTGTCTTTTCCCTATTCTTGTCCATCACTTAATGGAAGTTATTTCCAAAAATACCTCTCTTGGCTTGTTCTCTTGGCTCAGTATAGTGAGCAGAGAACATCTTTATTCCATGAAGGTTCTCATTGGCTCCCATCCTCACTGCATGATTCCCAAAGGTATATTCTTACTTCTGACCTCACTACCAAATCGCAGACCACATCTCCAACACTTGCTAAACACCCTCAGTCACCTGCCTTACCTCCCTCTAAGTGTGGCCTACCAATTCCTTAACCTCTAGTTAACTAAAGCAGAATGAATGTGACAGAGGGATCCATCTTGGACAACTTTCAGGGAGTTTCTTACATAATTCTCGCTGTGGAAAGGCACTAGTGTCAGACTGAAGCTCAGCAGGCCTGCAGGTAGAAACAACAGGTGATTTCATCTGGCTGGAGAAACCGCATGAGACAGGGAACAAAGCCAGATTCTGATCCAAAGCAACCAAGCCGCACTCCTGTGCTCAGCACTGTATGTTTACCTCTTGATCTTCTTAAAAATTACACTGTTCAAGACATTGAAAACAGATAGAGACATCGCCCAGAATTAAACCAGCATTGCTTTCACACCTAGAGATAGAAAAGTAACTACTTACTTTGCCTGCAAGTCAAGGCACAATGGCGTTGCATTAAGCAGGAAGTGATGGGGCGTCTGACTTGGGCACAGTGGATCAAGAAAAGCTGTGACCTCTTTTCCACTTATTGTTCACACTGTAAATGCTTTACTTCCATCAATTAAAAGGCCTATGTGGGTTCTGTCGCTCCAATTATCCATGGTTCCGTTAAGCATCTCTCTCTGATTGAGACGCTTTTCTTAGTGGGAGTGCCTGCATCTGCTTTCCTAATCATGGCATTCCCAAATCCCAAGGAGCTCTGTGAATGATGCTCTCTTGGAAGACACTGGTGCTAACATTTCCCTCCCTGAGTTAGGAAAGTTAAGAAGAGTTAATAAATTTTTGGCTGTGCTCATGTCCCACCCTGCCACTAACAACAAAAAAAAGTCCTTATTTTGAACAAAGGAGAATGAAGAAAAGCTCCCTTCCTCCACCCACAGCCTGGGCTCCCCATCTAAGGCCTCCTGCTAATTTCAGACCTCACCCTGAAATCAGGGAGGCCTGTGCCCTTGGGACACTTACCACCCCTCTCGGTATGACCTGCAGCATTCACAGCTTCCGAGTATCCTAATCTATTCCATATTCTGGGAGGTTCTCAGAAGGGGAGGGTAACCATTCTCCCACAGTCACTCCACGCTTGCTTTCCCACTCACATCCGCTTGGGATTGAGAGCAGTAGGGTAACAGAGTTCTGCCTTCCCTGATGCTGCGTGACTCCTTGGCTTTTGTTTAATCAAGGCCATTACTGTGGAAGTAAGCCGTGCACAAGGGGGCCTGCCCAAAATAAAGCAGGGAGCTATGGCATTGCCTTCTCCCAGCCTAAATGGAGTATCTAATTGAAGCCACACCACCACTGTTAAAGAAATGTAAGGAGCAAATAGGAGCGAATACACAGAAGTATAAAAAATTATAGGGCAAGCTGAGTGGGGAGGAAGACAATAGAATGATGCCCATTACTTTCCCTTAACTGCCATTTTGTATCACGTTAATTGAAAACTGTATCAGTTTTCAGGTTCATCCACCAATGACAAAGTTGGAATTAAGAGTACCCAACCCATGTGAAAAACTTCCAGGGCTTAAGATCAAGTAAGTAGTGACTCACACTTGTAATCCTGGCACTTTGGGGTGCTGAGGCAGAAGAAGTTCTTGAGCCCAGCAGTTTGAGGTCAGCCTGGGCAACATAGGGAGATCCCAACTCTACAAAAGATTTGTTGTAAGTTCTGAATAGGAAAAACAAACAAACAAAAAAGATGAAGTAAGTACTGCTCCCACCAAACCTAGCCATTTGTCTGACTTTTAAACCTAGACTCCTTAACTCTGCCATATCCAATTTATCAGGAAGCCTTGGCTCTACCTCCAGAATACCTCCCACATTCTGCTCCTAGCTCCCCTCTTTTGCCACTACCTTTTTAATTCAAGATGCTATCATTTCTTGCCTGGAATGTTACAGCTGATGGCCAACTGGGCTCTCTGCCTCACCTTACCCCCATCCCACTCTCCACACTGCAACTGGTGAGAGTATTTTCACACCCAAATTACCTTCCAAAGATTTTCCACTGTCTTTGAGTGGAATCCAAGCTTTTTACACAGCCCACGTAATTTTCCTTAAGCTGTCTCCTTCTCTCATCTTTACCACGATTCCCTAATACTCTCCCCCTCATTTACTGTGCTTTACTGTGCTTTAGCCACTCTGGTCCCCTTGCTGTCCTTCCATTGCACCAAGCTCTTTCCTTTTGTCCCAGATGGGGTTTTCCAATGCAGAGCCTGTGATGGGGATTCTTGTGTATGCAGGAGGACTCTCAGGACAAACCTACAAAATAGTCTGGGAGACAGAACAGAGAAAGGAAAGACACCAATCAAAGATACAGTCTCTGCCAGAGACCAGATTCAGCCTGATCATCCCATGGCCCTGCTTAAGGCAACAGACTGGCATCTTGTTCCACTCAGCCATTGGCTGTGATCCACCCCTGAGAGGGGACATCATCTCAGGCATTCTCTTGCAGCAAAGCACAATTGCAGTTGTAAGCAGATAGCAGCCAACACTCAGGGAAGCCAGGGGATGGGTACCTTGGCCCTTGGGATGTAGGCAAGGCATTAACAATTCTACTAGATCTACCTTAAGAACTTGTTTTAGCTATTCCTTCTGCCTGAAACATGCTCCTTCTAGATCTGCATGTGTCTAACTCCTCATTATCATTTTCATCTTGATTTAAATGTCTTTTCTGAGTAGCCGTGCTTGACCATCTAGTTAAAGTAGCTACTCTGACACACTGCCCTTCCAGTTAGTCAATATCATTATCTGATAATATCCTTTTTCACTGTCTGAAATCATATTTTTTTTATTTAACGTTCACTTGCATGTTTATTGGCTGTCTCTCCTACTGCAGTGTAAAGTCCACGAGACCAAGACTTCAGTCTTATTTGCCAATTTAGTGGTAAAGTCAAAATATTCTGAAGTGAGACTTCCAAGTTCGATTTCTGACTCCACTATTTAATAGCTATATAAGCTTGAGCAATTATAAGTCATTGTGTTGCTGACTCCCATCCCTCAGATTAATTGGGTCATTTGGAGGATTAAATGAGTTCATGCAAGCAAAGTGCTTGGAATACTGTCTGATACATGTTAATTATTCAGTAAATGCTAGCCCATGAGATGTGCCTGGTATATGAGTGAATGAATGAATGGATGGGTAGATGAATGAATGAATGAATGACTCTCTTGGCAACTCAAGCTGCCACTCTGCTCTACCTGTATGGTGTATAGCAAAGGCCACTGGCATCTCTTTGACTCTTTTACCCTTTGAGGCTACAAATGTTCTTACTCTCTTTCTCAGCCATCAGTAGGCATCTAAAGTACCCAAAGTAATTTGTTTCTCAATTATGCTTGGAACCACCCAATACTCCCTTCTCAATCATACTCATTGCAAGTCTTTAGACTTGAAGGCTTAATTTCCTGGGCAGCAGCATGCTAAATTCTGGAGGCAAGGCTCTAGTCCCACAGTCACAAGCACTCACTGTTCCACCAACAGCTCTTTCCCATTGCTTTGCTCAGGCCACCCTTGCCATGTAATCCAAAAAGCTGGCTGCATCAAGAGGAAAGAAGCTTTCAGTAAGCTTCAGCCACCAAATGAACTGTGGTTTTGTCTGTGGCCTGCATGAAATGGATAAAGGTGCAATTAGTTCAACTTTCCTCTGAAAGGCAGAGTTTATGGGAAGTAAGCAGGGGCAGTCATTAAGCAAATATAAACTAACCGCGTTCTGTTGAGCAGGCACTGTGGGGAACGTGAACCGTATCATAGAAGGAGTGAAGTATAAAAGACACAGTTCAGAAAGCAGTTGCCCTGAGAGGGGATAATTTTATTGACCTAAATTTTTCTTAAGGAGGCTTTTGTATTTTTTTGGGTGAAAAGGTCGGATAAGACATTTAGGATTAATGGAAAGACACCAAGAACAAGCCTAACCTTCCATTGTGGGAAGACCAGGCAATATATTTGTCATTGAAGGGGGAGAAAAAGAGCAATGCAAACAGAAGTAGGAGAGGGAGCTTAGAAGGCAGAGGGAAGACAGAGGCGTCTTGAAGAGCTGTCATTGTGTTGCTTACTCCCATGCTTCTATAAGGTGGCTAAATTCAACAATGCCTGGAGTGAGGGGAGGTTTCGTAGAAAGCAGTGAAGTGTATGGGTTTCCAGATCAGCAGACTTTAAATGATCCAGAGACCACACCTACCTTGTAGGCCAGAGGTGATGTGGAGGTAAAGGAGCCTCAGGCAAGCTTGGCCTTTGTGGAGGCCATGAGATGGGATTTGCCCCAAATTAACCCAGATCTCCAATGGATCAAGAGGTTCAGCAAACACCCGAACAGCATCTAGATACTCTCACACTCAGGCAGATGTTAAAGGGCAGACATCCACATCCCAATATCCATCCCAGTGTCCATCCCTATGGCCCCATTTGCAAACCGGGTCTAGAATCTTCATCATCAATCATATACCCAAATCTAAGCTAATGATCGATTTTAAGCAGTGGCTGAAGGCTCAGAAATAACATGTAGAAGGGCAGGCCCATGGAGATCCTCCAGCATCTCTTCTTCTGCATAATCTTCCAGGGTGATTTCATTCACTCTCTTGGTATCAGATCTTGTCTGTAGTCTGGAGAATCTTTAGCCCAGATCCCCTCTTAAGAGTTATGTGTAGCAGCCACTAGCCACATGCGGCTATTGAGCACTAGAAATGCAGCTAGCATGACTGAGCAACTGCATTTTTAAAATTGTGCTTCATTTTCATTTATTTTGATTTTTAAAAAATTATACTCAATTTAGTTATTGGAACACCTTTAATAATGTTTGGAACAATTTAGGTATGTAAATCTACTTTTTAAAAGTTTTTCGTTTTGATTTTTGTGGGTATGTAGTAGGTATATAAATGCATGGGGTACATGAGATGTTTTGATAAGGCTTGCAATGTGAAATAATCACATCATGTAAAACGGGGTATCTATTCCTTCAAGCATTTATCCTTTGTGTTACAAACAATCCAAATCTACTTTTACAACTATCAATTTTTCGTGTGAATGAAAACTTAACATCCAAATTGAGAGGCTCTGTAAATGTAAAATATAAAGTTGATTTAGATGATTTAGTATCAAAATGTCAAGTTTTCATTAATAATTTTATATTGATTAAATGCTGAGATGATAATATTTTGAATATATTGGGTTAAATTAAAATAGTATTAACATTAGTTTCACCTGTTTCTTTTTGTTTGTCTCAGTATGGCTACTAGAACACTTAGAACTCCATACACGGCTCATGTCATATTCCACTGGACAGCACTGCTCCGGAACCATATGGCCACATCCACCCTTAGGTTGTTCACAGGTACCTCAGACTAACATATGCAAAATTATCATATGCAAAATTACATTATCTGTTGTCTCCCATCTCACCCCCAACCTCTACCTCCTCTAGAATTCCTTAAATGCCTTCATTCATCAGATTACATTGGAAAATAATCTGAGAGTTATTCTTGATGCTTCAAAGTCAATACCACCTTCAGTAGCATGTAGCTTATGCACTCCATAAGGGCAAGGGCAGTATCTGCCTAGCTTATGATTCCATCTGTCTACACTTAGCCAAATGCAGCATGTGGTAAGACCTCAATAAAGACTTTCTAAACAAATGAATGAGCAAACAAGTGAAGCGGTGACTCACCTCTGGCATGGCTGAGAAGACAAAGCATGTATAGCACAGTTAAGCAGAAAAGAGACATTCCAGTGTTCTCCCTAGAACAGCTGGCCTTGAGGAAGAAAGTCAAAGTCCCACCTACAAAGCCACAGAGCAGTGACATGAAAACTGAGGCTCCAGAAGTACTTCTATACAGGGGGGTCTGGAGATAACAAAGCAGTCAGGGCCTTTCCTATGAATTAAGGAGATTTGGGGGGTTTTTAGCTTCCTGGAGCCACACCCTACTCAGCTTTGCAACGTGGCCTCTTTGCTGTAAAAGCTGGAAGAGGAATTACAGAGACAACAAATCTAGGTCAGCAAGAACCATGGACAGACTAAGTAGGGAGTGGACAGCCTCCCTGAGTGCCAATTAAACCAGAGCAATGACCAATTAACAAGTACAACTGAAGAATAGGCTGAAAAAAGTCAGACTCATTCCAGAAAGTCTGGCGGCCTAAACACCATCCCAGAACAATAATAGCAGTGGGAAAAGCCATTGACATCAATTTATACAGCACACACTATGTACCAGGAGCTACTTTAAATATTCCTTTCTTCTCACACTCTCTCTCTGTATGTATACATGTATATGATGTGTGCGTGTGTGTGTGTGCGCATGCGCACGCTAGCTTCAGTCTTCATAGCAACCCTATAAAGTAGTAATCATTATCATTTCCATTTCACAGATGATGTAAATGAGACATGGCTCTGGGATTCAAACCCAGGCCATTAGTTACAAAGTCTTCATTTTTAACTATCATGCCATTCTATGAATCATAGAGCAGTGAAAGGAGGGATCAAATCCTAATTTCTGGAACACCAGGTAAGAGTATGATCCATCTGCTCAGTGTTCTGATGAGTATCTAAGGAGCATTATTTGGGACCAAGAGAAGAAATAGGCATTATTCTCTTCTCTGACACTAGCCACATTCATTCACTTCTGCATTAAACGTGTATATTTTTTAAGTTCTCTCTTACCCATGTTTCTATTTATCTTAGTCTCTTTTTGAGACAAGGACTTCTCTTCTACTCTTTGCTACTACTGCAAGATTGGAAGATCTTAAGGAAAACTGGTACATTTGGAGGGCAGTAATGGAGAGTTAGATTGGCTCTTCTATTTCTGCCTCCTTGTGCCTTAAACTGAGGAACGGATCCAGCTAAGCACAACTTGGTAAAAGAGTATGGAACAGGGTCCTCAATCAATGAAGGTGGGGTGTAAGAGGAGAGTGGGGACATGGGGAGCTAACATTGTGTGACGATATTTGCAGTGGTTTTAGACAAACTAAACAAACACCAACAAAAGAGGAAACGATAAAACTTCTGGCAATGTCACTACCCTGACATTAACATTTTTGGAAAGAGAGACATAGAAGGGAATGATGCAGAAGAGAGTAAGAGACTTACTCTGTTTTGCTTATTACATAAACACAAGAATAAGGGTGAGAGATTGTTTAAGGAAGGAAGATTGCAAATCAAAAAGGGGGAAGTTTTTCTAGCCATAAAAACTAGTCAAAATTGAATCATCTCTCTTGTATGGTTTTGAACTCCAGTTTGGGGAACAGACCTCAGCCAAAGATTATTGACCACTGGAATTTGAGTTTGAAATTCATGACCATTTAATCCCAACTCTAAGATTTTATGCCCTGAATATTACCAATAGATCTTCTATTAAGATATACTTTATACCCATGAAAGTTACCATTTTAAAGTGTACAATTCAATTATTTATAGTATATATTTATAGAGTCATACAACCATCACCATTTTCCAATCCCAGGATATTTTTATCAATCCGAAAAGAAGCTTTATATATTAACAGTTACTCCTAATTTCTCCTCCCTCAATCCCTGGTAACCATTAATCTACTCCTTGTCTCTATGGATTTGCCTATTCTAGAGATTTAAGTCACATAATATGAGTTTTTTTGTGTCTGGCTTCTTTCACATAGCATAAGACTTTCAGGATTCACTCATGTTGTAACATGAATCAGTATTTCATTCATTTTTATGGCTGAATAATTTTCTACCATATGGATATACCAAATTTGGTATATCCATTCATTTGGTAGTGGATATTTGGGTTGTTTCATTTTTTTTGCTATTATGAATAATCCCACTATAAACATTTATGTACATGTTTTTGTGTGAATGTGTGTTTTCCTTTCTCTCTGGTATACACCTGGGAGTGGACTTGCTGACTCACACGGTAACTCAATTTTTTAACTTTCTGAGGAGCTGCCAGACTGTTTTCCAAAGCAGCTGTACCATTTTACATTCCCACCAGCAATGTATGAGGGTTCCTACTTCTCCACATATTAGCTAACAGTTAGTATTGTCTGTCTGTTTTATTATAGCCATCCTAATAGATGTGAAGTGGTATTTCCATGTGGTTTTGATTTGCATTTTCCTAATGACTAACAATGTTGAGCATCTTTCCATATACTTATGGACCATTTATATGCCTTCTTTGGAGAAACGTTTATTTAGATTTTTGTCCATTTTTAATTGGGTTGTCCTTTTATTATTGAGTTGTAACAGTCCTTTATATATTCTGGATGATCAATATACCTGACTTTCACTATAAGTGAATAAATTTGAAACCTGGGGCCGGGTGTGGTGGCTCAAGCCTTTGGGAGGCCGAGAAGTGAATAAATTTGAAACCTGGGGCCGGGTGTGGTGGCTCAAGCCTTTGGGAGGCCGAGACGGGCGGATCACGAGGTCAGGAGTTCGAGACCGTCCTGGCTAACATGGTGAAACCCCGTCTCTACTAAAAATACAAAAAGCTAGCCGGGCGAGGTGGCGGGCGCCTGTAGTCCCAGCTACTCGGGAGGCTGAGGCAGGAGAATGGCGTAAACCCAGGAGGCGGAGCTTGCAGTGAGCTGAGATCCGGCCACTGCACTCCAGCCTGGGCGACAGAGCGAGACTCCGTCTCAAAAAAAAAAAAAAAAAAAAGAAACCTGGGTAAATTATCCTTCTAGGAGAAAAAAAATAGGGTAAATTATCCTTCTAGGAGAAAAAAAATAGGAAACTTGAAATTATTTAAGAGTACCTAATGTGAATAACCAAAGAAGAGATTATGAACATTTATAAAGAGCTATTTCCCTGTTCTCCCTAAGCCCCTCTCATCCTACCCTACCTAAAATTCCAAAAAACACCAAAGTCAGTTGGTTTCAAGGGTGAATTTTTCAAACCTTCAAGGAAGAGATTTTTCCTTTGCTATATAACATGTTCCAGAGTCTAAAGAAAGGATACTTCTTAATTTTGTATGAAGACAACATAAAACTGCACCAAAACCTGAGAAAAAATAGCCGAAGAAAAAAATTATAGAACAATCTTACCTATATATGTTAACATGAAAATCTCATAAATTAAATATTAATAAATGCAATTTGTCAGTACAGTAAATGAATACTACATGGGAATAACCTTTGGAAATCATAAGATGATTTAAGAATGAGGATTCAATATAATTAACAATGCGTGTGAATAAAAAACTCAATATTCAGAAAAGGCATTGAATAGAAACATTTATTACCAGTTCAAAAACACTCCTTAGGACCTGTACATTGAACAACAGTTCAGTACCATCTCACACCTTATATAGAATAACATTAAAACATCTGAAACTATTTTTTAAAACAGCAAGAACATATGGAAACAGAACTTTCATAAACTCCTGGTGGGAGTTTAAAATGGTCAAATCACTTTGAATAAATACTTGGTAGCATCTAGGAACACTGATAACCTACATCCTATATGACCAAGGAATTCTACTCCGGTGTCTATGTCCTAGAGAAGTTCTTGTACAGTTTATAAACAGACATATACTACAATTTCCATGGCAAAACTCTTTAAAAATAGAAACAAATAAATTATATTAATAGGAGAATGAATAAACATTTGTATTTTCATTTCATACAACTGTTAAAATTATGTAGCTCTCTCTATTCAGTCATGTAATTAGAACTCCACACAAAATGTTGAGTGAAAAAAAAGCAAAAAAGCACATTTCAAAAGCACACACCTTAAACATTGTTGTTGCTGTTGCTGTTGCTGTTGCTGTTGAGGCAGAGTCTCACTTTGTTTCCCAGGCTGGAGAACAGTGGCACAATCTCGGCTCACTGCAAACTCCGCCTCCCAGGTTCAAGTGATTCTCTTACCTCAGCTTCCCAAATAGCTGGGACCATAGGCATGTGCCACCATGCCCAGCTAATTTTTTTTGTATTTTAGTAGAGACAGAGTTTCTACATGTTGGCCAGACTGGTCTTGAACTCCTGACCTCAGGTGAACCACACACCTTGGCCTCCCAAAGTCCTGGGATTACAAGCATGAGCCACTGTACCCAATCTTAACACTTATGTCTATTTTCAAAACACAAAAACAAATATTATATATTATTCATCAACACATGCATATGTATGTAAACACATTAAAATCGAGTGAAAAAGATACACATTCCATTCACATTTACCTCTGGGTTTGTAGCAAGAACAATACTGCCAGTGGAGGACTTTATCATTCGCCGTAATCCTTTGCTTCTTTTATTTAAATTGGGGTAAAGCAAAATCTTATCAATCCTCAATTCTGATTGGTGAGTGTATGAACGTGCATCATTATTAATTATACTTTTGAGATTTTTCAGATTTCTGAGAACAAAGAAAATCTTTTAGTAAAAACAGACACCAAGCTCCTTAATATGGTAAAAATATATATTTCCAAACAAAAATTAGTTCCATTCTTACTGGCAAAACACTAGAAGTATC
Organism: Colobus angolensis palliatus; assembly: GCF_000951035.1. Lineage (NCBI taxonomy): Eukaryota > Metazoa > Chordata > Mammalia > Primates > Cercopithecidae > Colobus > Colobus angolensis. The sequence continues at coordinate 2,001,541 of NW_012116099.1, read as the reverse complement.
ACATCAAAATAATTTTAAACAATAGGGATCCACACTATTAATTTATATGACCCTAAAGGGCTCTAGCTATTTAATTAATTGATCAGAATTTTAAGATGTATATGTATCTTTAAGTATATGTCTATAGAATTGTGTATTTGTGTGTGAGTATGTATATGTTCATGAGTATGTGCATGTGCATATATAAGAATTTGTATATGTATGTGTATGTATATGAATGCATATGTATGTGTGTGAAGTGGGTATATGTGTATGAGAGTATGTATATGAGTGTGTCTGTGAGTACAAATACCCACTAACAGACGCACTCACATATATACTCTCATACACATATACCCCCTCACTCACCTATATACACATTCATATACATAAACATAGCCACAGGTATATGCTTTTACATACATAGGTATATGTATGTAAGAGTATCTGTGAGTGGGTATATATGTATGCATGTAGGAAGATGTGTATGTGTATATGTATATGTGGGTATGTACACATGTGCCTACGTGTGTGCATGTGTGCATATGTGCCTAGGTATGCATATATATGCATGTACATGTGTACATGTATGTATGTATATGCATGTACATATGCATGCAAACACATCAAATAGGAAGAAATACATATCAAGTGTTCCACATGTTTTTGTTCTGTATTTTTGGGTAGAGTTTATGCTCATTAAAATCTGAACATGACTTGTGTTTCTTTTAGAATTTGGAAGTAAGTTCTCAATAATTCTTGTAGAATTAAATTTGGCACCAGTACCCCACAATTTCTACAGACCAGCAAAAATTCACAGACCAAATTTCAGGACTGTTTTTAGCTCAGTACAAGATAGTTGATGGTGAGAATTTTAAAATAAAAATGAAACCCTAGAGATAAGTTTCTTTTAAAATTTTTACAGATACAAACATAGTTATACCCTTTTCTGGAATTCATAGCAAACATCAGGAACTAAGAGATTATAATTACCTCTAAATATTTGACAATTTCTCAAAAATTGCTAAAGTACGTTAAGGAAAGATAGAGAAGATACGACACTGTAGATGACCTGCTTTGTTAACCAGAAGGACAGAAGAGAACCCACCAGGTGGACTTTGCTTCCCCTTCCGGCCAGTGGGTAACTCACTCATTTGGAGAAGGTGGCATCTAGAAGCCAGCAAAGGTGGGGGATGCCCTTTATGGATCCCGTATAGCAGGAGAGAGAAACGATGGTGTTGGTGGCAGTGATGAATGTGGCCTTCTGGTCCTGTGTAGGAAAGCTGTGAACTCACAGGTTCAATTCCCAGGATAGGAGGGTGGGGTCTGGAGAAGAGGAGCATAGCCTAAGCCTGAGCAGACAGGCTTAGTGATTGCGTCCCACTGACAAGGAAACACAGCCATGGCTTTTGTTCTGCATGCCTGGAAAGGCAGCCAGAGCAAGAGAGCCATCCAAAAGCAAGAAAAACCATTTCCTCACAAAAGGAGAGGTTATTCTCTTATTTTCTTTTCCCCTGGAGCCTGAGTCATGCAGGAAAGCAACACCCTAAGGTCAGATCTAAGTCTAAGAGGTGAGCGCTCCATTCAGGTTCAATACGACAGGCTGAAAGACACTCACAGCCCAGATGGGCAATAAACCGGAAGAGCCACAGCAGCAGAAGCAATGCCTTATTGGCAGATACTGCTTGGAGCCCAAGAACAGTCTCTTGCATTTCAGGTCATACTCCCCACACAGCAAACCGAGCTGTGCTCTTTCTGGGTGGCTGGCTCAAAGAATCATACATTACAGTGGAAACTCCCATTTACTTCATTTACTGCCATTTATAATATTTTCCACTATTTGTAGATAATGAATTCATCCTTTTCTACTTTCCTTTTTGTCAAAAATTACGCAGGCCACTCCAAAAGCCAAAAATGTTCCAAAATCCTTCTCAAATGTGTTCGCCTTCATTTTCTCTGATAGCTTTAATGGTTTCTTTGGAATTGCCCCAATATCAACCAAATTAACAATGCTGAGCAATAAAAATTGTTACCTTCATTCACTTTGAGTGGCAAGGGGCCTTTGAATGAGCAGACTTAAAGAAGAGAGGTTAATTAAAGTCACTCCCAGAAAAATAACCACTTATCACAAAAAGTTTCTCCCCAGCACAGTCTAGCTCTGTGTCATAGTTATAGACAATCACCAGTTTATCTGAAACTCATTTAACATGCAGGACCAAAACCACGAATTTTGCCAATGGAATTACATCTCTGCAATTGCCTCACCTAAGCCTTTCAGAAGGATGTTAAGCAGGAGTCTTAGCAGGAGATCAAAAGGAGAAAAGGAATATTCCATGCTTACTTTATTTCACAGAAGCCTGGTGGTTTCCTCAGCCTGTGAAGAGTCAGACACACATTACATACGTGCTGCATGTGGAGAAATTAACGTTCCACTTGGAAACCTTACTTTTTACCAAATAACAGCCTCAGAGCAAAGCATGATGAACAAAGCCACAATAGCATCTCTTTCATTTTTACACCCTTCAGTCTACTGGCAAAATTGGAGCAATAAACATGTCAGCAGCTCATTCCTCTTTCTTATATTCTGTCATTGTTTGCTTTGGCAACAGCCACTATCCTAGGGCCAGGAGGAAAAGTGGACATACTGGACCAGGATAAAAGCTGTCAGCCAACTAAGTTCATCAACAAACCTCAACTGGTAAAGGAAATTGGTATCCAATTAATGTGATTGCTACTGCTCATAGCTAAGATGCTGAGTCAGGCTGAAGAGCTACCCTGGAGGAGGTGGCAGAAAATTACTTTTGTTCCATTAAAAGTGAATCCTAATTGGCAATTCTCTATAAATCAGTAAAGGGAAGACATTATTTTGATTGTTTGCTAAGCTTTCGGCATCTCTAGAGAGATGTTTTCAGCATCTTCAGTGCTTGGCACATCTTTGTTCCAAGGAATCATTCTTTGTGTGTTGCCTTCTCCTGTTAAGATATCTGCATAGGTACCCTATACTTCCGACATTAAGTAAGGCAAGGGTTCTTAATTTATGTAGTTCAGTCCCTTCCACATGCATCTTTTTTTCTATTCATATTACTTTTAACTTGTGTCTTTATATTGAAAATGTATTTTTTATAAACAAAACACAGGTGGACTTTACTCTTTTACTTAGTCTGACAATCTCTGCCTTTTAATCTGAGTGTTTAATCCATTAATGCTTAGTGTAATTTTTTCTATAATTCACTTTAGCTCCACATGCTTCCTATTTGTTTTCTATTTGTTTCACTTTCCTTTGTTCCTTTGTTTCTGCTTTCCTGACTTCATTTGGATTGATGAAGTATCTTTTAGTATTTTTTAATCTCCTCTACTGTTTTTTAACTATATCTCTAATTGTTTCCATTAATAGTTACTCCAAATATTATAAAATGCATTCTTAACTTGTCACAATCTATCATGAGTTAATACTATACCACTTCATATCTAATGTATTAATCTTACAAAGGTATTCTTCCTTTTACCTCCTTTCTATCTTTATGTAATTGTCATTATATATATAATGAGTAAATCCCAGAATACGTTGCTTATTTTCCTTGAAACAGTCAGTGATCTTTTAAACAGAATAAAGGGGGAAGACATTGTTTATTTACCCAAAACTCATTGTTTCTGGAGCTCACCATTTCTTCCTGTAAAATATTGAATTTCCCCATTCAGTCCTTTTGAATAACTAGGCATGATAGAAAGCTAATGCAAATTAGTGCCTAGCTGAAGAGCTAACCCTAACAATGAACAGTAGGGATGAACAGCAGCTTTCTTGTGATTGTGAATACACATATCACACAAGTGATTTGCAGCAGGGACTTAGGGCCTGTTTATTCTGGAGGAGAGAAAACCCAGAGATGATGGAGTAAGCCTCAGAAGGCTGTCAAGCAAAAGGTAAAAATAATCTTCTCTGAAAGTTTGATCTAGGATCAAAGAGTTTAAGAAACTTAGAAGTTGATTTACATTCAAGATAAAGAACTAGGACTATTCAACATGGAAGAAAATGTCTGGAAAACCATCAGTTCTCCATGACAGGGCTGCTCAGTCTGGGGAGGCAGCATGACAAAGAGGTTGAATGTGGGCTTTTGTGTCTGACTTTCTGTGTCTGACTCCTACCTCACCATTTACTAGAGATGTAATCTTGGGTAAGTTCACCAACTTCTTTGGACTCATTTTCTTATCTTTAAAATGGGCATGATGATAACAAGATCTGCCTCAAAAGATTATTGTGGAGGAATCACCTGGAACATGCCTGGAGCACTGCCTGGCATGTTCTGTTCTGAGTACTCAGTAAACATCAGCTATTACTATTACTGTTGCTAGAGGACTCCTCATGTTGTTTTCAATGCTAAGATTCTATTTTGCTCTGAGTCTTCTGTCTTTTATTATGCTTGAAGTCCAAATCAGAAATGGAATATTTGTTTCCATATGACCACTTTCTTCTTTCACTAAACCTCAATAAACATATGAGAAATACTCTGTAACTTTTGTTTAATTCCTAATCAGTAACAATGACAGGAATAACTTATTTTATTGAAATAATCTACCAAGACAGGAACTATGGCACCAATACATCATGCCACATTCCTAGGACAATGAAAAAACAAAAACCATAGATAAAAACAGGCTTACTCTTTGATGCATGCTCTTGAAAACTGGTCAGCAATGAAAGAAATAAGACTTGGCCTCAAAGTTATCAGACCATAGAAAAACAAGAGAACCAACTTATGATGATGACCGGTGCTATCCAGTGAATACTTGCAGGTATTTTAAAGTTTTAAACCATCCTCATGACAGGACCCACTAACTTCATTTTACAAATGTCAATGACTGGAGTTTGGAGAAGTTTATGTTACTTTTTCAAATCCACACCTGCAGCCATATTCTTTATTCTTTGCACCATAACAATGCTACATCATGTCCATGGGCAGCAGGAGGACAGGGGCACCTAGACTATGTCAAGATTTAGAAAACTAGATATCAATGTGACTAGACTCAGTTAATGGAAGGTAGTACACTTGGGTATCAGCAGGCCTCTCTTCAGGCAACCAAAAAGGGGGCTGAGGAGAGAAATTAAGAACAGGGCAGTCTAAGTTTAAGTTTCCCGAAAAGTAGGCAGGAGTCAAGGACAAGTTTAAGTAGGTGATCTGGGGAGTAAAGAAACAACAGCAAGAAAATGAAGTCAAACAAAAGGAAAGACAGCCAGTAAAGTCTCTTTACCAAACAAGTTACTATGTGGGCAACTGGAGCTTAACCTCACTGGAGAGCCCTGGGAGCCAATATAGAGCCACACACCTCTGAGTTATTGGAACCAGAGTGAAGGAATTGGGGTGCTTATACACCAATCCAATTTATTTTTTCTGTCAGTCAGTAGTTAAGAGCTGTCTCTGGAGATTATAATCCCATGGCACTACTATCTACCACGTACATGAGCAGAGTGGCCTTTGATGGCAGAAGAAGAGTCTCAAACTAAAAGGGGTAGGTGTGGGCAGTTGAGAGCTAGGCCAGCACACATTTACACCGGTAAAGGCCAATATCAGGAATTTGGTTTAATGCATATCAGAAATCACAGTAGGTTGATGGCTTAATATATCAGCAAGAAGCTAAGGCTAAGAAATCGCCTCTATAGAAACTACATATATTGCCTAGATCAACTCTTTTATGTTAGTATTGAGGTAACTGATGGCCAAAAAATAAATGTCCTTGGATGCTCAGTGCACTAAAGGCAAATTAATATTGCAATTGCCTGCACTTGAACTCCAGTACTCATACCTATTGTATCATACAGAAAACTATAATATGATGGATATATAATATAATAAATTCCAGAGTAGATTTAATCCAGACAACAGCCTCCTTTAAACTACCAGGGAAGGAAAAAAAATCAGTGTGTGGGGCCTGGATCACAAATTCATATTGGAAAGTAAGTTGCAGAGGAAAATAGAGAAATAAAAAGACACACTTCACACATATACCTTGGAAAACAAGTTGGCTGTTTCTTAAAAAGATAAACATATATTACCATACAACCCAGCAATCTTCCTAGGTATTTATTCTAACTTTTGATCTAAGAGAGATGAAAATGACATTCACACAAAAATCTATATGCCAACATTTACAGTGGCCCTTTTATAACTATCAAAAACAGTAAACAAACAAATGCCTCTCAGCCTCACAATGGATAAACAAAGTGTGGTATATCCATATAATGGAATACAACTCAGAAAAGGAAGGAATGAATTACTGACATATGTAGTAGTTGTCATCCAACAACATGTATGAATCCAGCATGGATGACTTTCAAGTGCATTATGCTAACTGGAAGAAGCCAGATTCAAAAGGCGATATTGTAAGATGCATTTATATGACATTCTAGAAAAGGCTGGGGTTGGGGAAAGAGTTCACTCCAAATGGACAGCACAGGGGATTTTATGGGTGATGGCTATGTGCCATATCTTGATCGTTTTGGTAGTTATATGACTGCATACACTTATCAAAATTCATAGAATTACATACCCAAAAGAGAATTTTATTGTAAATAATTTTTTCAATGAACCAGTCAAATAAATAAAGAAAGCAATGGTAGGTTCCCATAGCAGTAAAGAACCTCAGTCAAAGTTAAAAACCCAACCCAGGGCACGAGGTTGAAAGTTCCACCCTTTTGTGCTTCAGCCATTGGCAGCAGAATCCCAGGCCTTTGGTAACTGAGATGGTCCATGATTAAGGCAAAAATATGTGCAGACTAACAGATTATTTGAACCTCCACACCACTACACCTCCAGCCCTGCGGTAGAGCCAAATCATGTGGATTGATTGCAGTCCAGTACCACAAAAATGATGATCATTCAATGAGATAAATAACAAAATGTTTAAAAGAAGAATATCAGATTTTTTAAAGGTTGGAAACATAACTTCAGTCTGGAGACTAGGAATCACATGAATGGCAAAACTGTCTTTGACAATACATGAAGTGTTTGGGACAGAGGAAGGAACATAAACTCTGGAACTCAACAAAATCGAATGTGAACTCTAGGTGTAACCCTGGCTCCATACTCCAGGTAGGACTGTGGCAGATTGAATTTGGGTCCCAATTCCTCTCCCCTCCCTAGACCCTGCTTTTTGCCGTGTGACTTCATAGTTCTGCCCCTGGCACTGTGGGCATTGTGTACTTCCCCAACCCTTAACTTTGGGCTCAGTGGAGAGATCTACTTTGGCCAATGGAATGTGGACAGAAGTTTCTGAGGACCCACCATATCACGTAAGTTTCTCTTTGCCTCTTGAGCTTTTGCCATCTGCATGAACAGAGCTTCCCTTGTGTAGCTGCTGTTCCTTTAGCCTGAACCTCAAAATGATCTTACACAACATGGACCAAGCCAGCTAATCTCCTGACCTAAGAGCAAGAATCAATTATTCTTCCTTAAAGTCATGGAGTTTTGGGGTGTTTTTTATTCAGCATTACTACAGCAGTAGCTACTGGATACAACAATCTAGATGAGCACTTTTATCTCCCATTTATCCATTCATTCATCCAAAACAAATTTTTACTGAACACATACAGTATGCTAAGGACTAGAGTAGATGCTAAGCCCTCTGCCAAGTGATGAGCCTAGTTATCTCTTATGAAGGTAACCCAAAGCTCACCACCATGTGGGTACAAATGAGATCACCAATGCACATATTTTGCCAGCTCCTAACCTCCCTCTGCTTACACAAGAAGTCCAGTCCATAAGGTAATTCTTGTGAAGCTCTGAACTGATCTGGGCTATAGTCTGACATCTGTCCCTCCACACTCTGTTTCACATGACCTCCCTTACCTTCCATATCTCTGAAGTCTGCTTTACTGAGCTGTGCTTGACTGTGAGGATCCCACAGCACTGTGGGTACTGAAGATTTTGGCTTGATAGGCACTAGACCCATGGAGTTATTTCACTAAATTTAAATTTAAATGTCATTAAATTTCAATAAATTTAAATTTCAGTTTCAATAAATTTAAATTTAAACAAAATTAAAATTCAGTTCCTCAATCCTATTAGCCTCATTTCAAGTGCTCAATAGCTCTATGTGTCCCATGAATACTCTATTGGACGGCGCAGATAAAGAACATTTTCCTCATCACAGAAAGTTTTACTGGATAGTGTCAATTCGAATGTGTGAGTCCCCTCTTCTAGCTTGCTAATATTGCCCTTTTTCTCCCACGGGTTTATATATGCTGTCAGGGTGTCTTGTGCCAGCCTCAGTGCTAAACCCAGAACCAACAACAATGCAGACCCTATTGTAGAATCGGCCTCGTCACATTGTTTCCTTCTTTTGGAATTAACACTCTGGGGTTTCCAGAGCCCTTTCCTGAAACTTGGCTTCTGTTGTAACCCTTCCCCCTGCCAGATCCATTCCATTCAAGTTATTTTCCTTCTGCACAGGTTTCTAGAATTCCATAAAAATTTGTCAATACATATGGTAACATAAAGGAAGAGATGTCACCCAACTCTTTCTGCCCAATGTAGTCACACCTCAGATTCCTCTAGGCAGAGCTGCATTTGCATAGAATTAAAATAGGAATACTCAGGAATTGAGGTGTGGAATAAATGCAGTAATATGTTTGGCCAGGTGCGGTGGCTCACGCCTGTAATCTCAACACTTTGGGAGGCCAAGGTGGCTGGATCACTTGAAGTCAGGACTTCAAGACCTGCGTGGCCAAACATATTATTTAGTAGAGCCAGGGTTTCACTAAAAATATAAAAATCAGTTGGGTGTGGTAGCAGGTGCTTGTAATTCCAGCTACTCCTGGAGGGTAAGGCAGGAGAATCTCTTGAACCCAGGAGATGGAGGTTGCAGTGAGCTGAGATCATGCCACTGCATTCCAGCCTGGGTGACAGAGCGAGACTCTATTTCAATATAATAATAATAATAATAACAATAATAGTAATATGTTTCACATGTTCAGTGTAGGACTTGGAGCATAGTGGATATCAAGAAATGAGACTTTTCTCTCCATTCATCCCAAGTATATTGAAATTGGACAAAGTTTTCTGGTGCTAGATACTGGCTGATTCCATTATAGTGATGCCCAGCCAGACAAGTCCATGGGTAACTAGAAGTAACTCTCAGCTAGGATCCATGATTATCTCCCTTCAACTGCACCAAGGTCTTATCATTTTGCCACTGGAGGAATAAAAGAAAGAGAGATTCCTGATTAGAGGATTCCAACTCCAACTAGATGTCCCTTAAATGATTCTAAATAGTCCTAAAGCAATCTCCAGTTCTTCCTTTGGCTCCTTGGCAGCTGCTTTCAGAAACATAGTATGATCATTTAAAAAATCTCAACATCTTGGCCACTTCTATGTTCATCCCCCTACCTACCTTAACCTTTGGAGTAACATTCATGTGCTTAAAAAAATAACACAGAAGGAGGCCTCATTGGGAAGAATAGGTATGTCTTGAGGGAAGAATTGTTAACCAAGAACAAAGCTACAGGAGAGTTTCTGTTATGTTTTCTTCCAAGCTCTTTGGAATTTTTGGTCTTGGACAGAGAGATCAACACGGCACATCGCTCCCAAGTTTCCAACCCCAAAATATTTTTCTTAATTTTAAATCTTTGAAGAAGAAATGCTACATTTGCTTCATGATTTTTTACTATTGAACATGATGGAAAGAGAATGCTAGCTTCTGTCTCTTGTCCCCCAGTGGAAGTGGGGCCAATGGAAAAAGCTGAGATGTTGCATTTTTCTGCCCGTCTATTGAGATTTTCAGAGTACACCACTAAGAAAATATTCCTATTTAAAAAGAAGTTTATCCCTGTTACTTATGGTTTTGATGACTAAATTTGAAAAGGACTTATAATTCTAAAATAAATGAACCTTCAGTCCTTCCAAGATTCTGGATCCTAAATACCCCCAGACACTTCCTCTTAGAGGAACTGGCAGGATAAATTTGCATTTGCCATTCTCTGAAAATGCTGATCACCAAAACGAACTGCTTTGAATAGGCCTTTCAAACTCCAATGTATCTCATAATATTTTGCATGAAACTTTCCATTAATAGTAGTAAAACTCTGTTTATTCTTCTTTTCTTCTCTTCCATTTTCTTCTAATTTTGCATGTTCTGCATTTTATTCCGTACCTTGTGACTTGTTCCTCTTCCTTCTTTTCCCTCCCTATTCCTTTCCCCTCATGTGTCTCCTTCTGTCTGTGATACACAAGATCCTCCATTCTCCCTTGGTCTTTCCCAACTCAGTCAACAGCTAAACCTTCTGCCAGACCCCAGAGCCACAAACCTAGGACTCCTCCTTGATTTTTCATGGCCAACATCCAATCTGTTAATATGCTCTACTGAATGTGCCACCAAACCATTTCCCAGATCCATATCCATCTATTTCCTCTGTTCCACCCCTCGCTCCAAGCCAACATTATTTTCACCATGATCTCCTAATTGGCATCTCTGTTTCCATTTCTGTTCTTCTACAATTAATTCTTCATAAAGCAGTTGGATGATCTTTTAAAAACACATGTAAGTTTATTTCATTCCTGTACATAAACTCACCAATGACTTCCTTTGAGACTTATAATGAAATCAGAATGTCTTAGAACTCTTTCTAAGGAATGGCTCTGAAGAATGTAGTCTGTTCCTACCTTCCAACCTTATCCTCTGGACTCATTTCCTATCATTTTCTCTTTGGTCTCTATAATCTAGCACACTGGCCTTTCCTCTGCACTTTGAATTTTCCAACTTTCTTCTGTAGGGCATTTGCATTAGCTGTTCCCTCTACCTGAAACAGTCTTTCCCCATAACTCCGAATGATCAACTCATTCTTGATCAGTGTTATTTCAGAGAGGACTTTCCTGACCACCAATCTCAATGTAGTTCTCCAGTCATTCTGGATTCCATCCTCCCAGCATGTATTTTTATAGTATTTATTACTACCTAATATATGCCAGTTTTACTTCTTTGCTGATTGTCTATTCGGCTATATTGGAATGTTAGTCCTATAAAGGCAGGGATTTTTGTCTATCTTGTTCACAGCAGTATCCCCAACACCTAGAGCTGTGACCAATACACAATAAATGCCAAATAAGTATTTTGTAATGAGTAAGTGACTAACTCTCCCAAAATTATTCTCTTCTTCTAATCTGAGAGGGGGAAATAGGCTGATTTCTTTGAGGAGCTATTCTTCATCTCAACCAGAGAGATGATGTTACTCTCTTTAGACAAGACAGGAAGAGAAAGAAGTTAACATCTGTGACTGGCACTGTGTTTAATCCTCAAAATATGTTATATCAAATAATCCTTACAATATTCCTTTGAGTCACCAGTATCTTAATTTTATAAATAAAAAGCTAAGAACTAACTCTAGTAAAAGCTATGTGTAGCCTCACCTACATTGTGTTTAAACTTCAACACTGTGAATAATGGCTGCTAATGCTTAGAGTCACCGTCTTCTCCTGAAAATTGCTCTCTCATGACAGAAACACCTCATAAGAAGATTTCATGTCCTGTGTTGTCCCCTAGACAAAAATTGACTGACACAGGGGTCCAAAAGTTGACCAACCCCTTGAGACCAACTCCATGGTACAATTTACCCTGCAGGGTTCCCAACAGGATCAGGCTGTAGCTAGATTCCAGCCAAGCTTTTCTACACTTGCTCAGCATACTCTCCTGCCCCTCCTGCTTCCCTCATTCTGGTGCACATTTCTTCTGAGAGCATCCCCTTAATAAATCATTTACACAAATAATCCCTATCTCAGGCTCTGCTTCTAAGGAACTCAACCCTAAGACACTTAGAAAGAATGAATCACATACTTAAGTCAAAGAATTAATATGTGGCAGAGCTAGAATTCGATCACAGGTCTGTGTGACCCTTGGACTCCCACCACTGCATCACATTCACTCTTGAAATTTTATTTTTTAGCCTTCACGGAAGACTGCCATGGATTATTCTGGTGTAAGAGCTTCTGAAATATGCCTAATGCCAAAAACAAAAAATTCTACCACAGGAGTTAGTGGTCCTTGTACTCCCAAGAACTACAGCATAAAGAGAAAACTACAGCATAAAGGGAAAAAGGATACATTAGGGAAAAGAGAACAAATGGTAGCTAAGAGACTGGCTCTGTGCCTTTCTATATCCAGAAAGCCACTGTCTACTCTGAGCTTCAACACACTGAGTTCTGCATCTGTTTCTTTATCTGCAAAATGGTGATAACATCTATGGTGAAAAGTCGTGCTGCAATGTCTGCTAGGTAGTAGGTGCTCTGAAAATGGAGCTAATAGTCTCCTAAACCACAAGTGTTGCTACCCCACTCCAAAGCTCTCTTGAGATTCAAGTCCTAGGTCTCCAAATATGTTCCTCTCATCTCCCACTCCTCACCATCACTTTTTCATGGAGGCTGGTTTTCAGTGCATGTAAAACAAGTTGGTTTAACTAGTTAGGCCAAGGCTGGGGCTTGCCAGGGAGCTGGGTGTTGAGGGGAGAATACCTCATTGGCCTTTATCTGAGGCATCTAGCTCTTCCTGAGCATGCTACTGGGAGATAGGCTGGTATTCACCTCCCCCAAGTGATGCTACAAGAATAAAGACAATTACACATGGTCCAACTATGCAGAAAGCTACGATGTGTCTTACAGACATATAGCTTACCTCCCTTGACATGAGAAAAGGAATTGAGCATACTTCAACCTTATTTAGTGCCTCTTAAATGACTGGCTGAGCCATAAAAAAAATCACCTTCAATGTCATAGTTAATATTCCCTGTGCCAAGAACATACAATCATTATTCTGTTCATTCCTTACTACAGGTGTTTTTAAATACTCCTTCCCACTTCCAGAGGAAACTGACACTTAGAGTAGTGGTCCTCAAATTTTAACATCCATCAGAATCATCTGGATGGCTTTCTAAAATCCAGATCACTGAAACTTCTCTCCAGAGTTTCTGATTTCGCAAGTTTGGGTTCCACTCCAAGAGTTTGCATGGACCACACTTTGAGTGCTGGCTTAGAAAACTTACATAAAATTTATAAGACTCCAACTCTTCTCTTTTTACATGGCAAAATTTCTGCTCTTTGCTATGGAAGGGAAACCCTTGCCTAGTTATCACCAGTGATGTGCTGGACCTGTCTCCTCCTGTCACAAAAGCCAATGGTTATAATCTCTTCCCAACTTCACATTCAACTATGTCACTCACACTTCACACAGTAGCCCAAAATCAGCTACGGTGGGAGTATTAACAACATGGAAATCGGTGAACACTACAAATCAGAGTTACTGTTTTCTAGAAGCCAATTATTAAACTTCTACCAGTAGACTACAGATCATGGTCATGCCTTCAGATTTCTCTGCTCATTCTCCATCCCCTCAGAAGGAATTCCTCAGTGACCAATGGCCATGATGTGGCTAGGGAAATGACTCCATCCGCATAGTCACATGGGTTTTCACACCACATTCTTAAGTCCATTACTTTTCTTCAGTTTTTTGTTTAAGAGGGAAAGTGACCAATTTCAACATGAACATCTTCTCCTGAAAATCATGGTGAGCACAAAACAGCCTTACTGTGGATACTTGAGATTTGCAAGGCTCATTGTGAAGTCATCTCATGCATCCCATCCCTTCATTTATATTTGTAACATATATTTTTTGGTGACAAATATTCTTTTCCAGGCACTAAATTAGACAAAGGGGGTAGAGAAGAAAAGACAGTGGTAGGCCTTATGAAGCAAATAGTCTATCACATGGGCTTAAGGAAAAACAAATTTTCAGATAGAAAAAAATCAAAAAGAAACTTTCACCTTGGAATTCTTATTTAGGTTTCAATTTTTTAATGGGTAATGCATTCAAATTCACAGTACAAAATCCTACATATACAAAAGGATACACAGTAAAATATAAGTCTCCCTCCCGCCTTTGTCTTCCAACCACTCAGTTGCCTTCTTCTGGGAGGAAAAAAAAATGCTATTTTCATTTTCTTTGTTTATCTAAAGATACTTTATGCACATACAAACAAAAACATTTTTTTCCTTTTTTACACTAATGATAGCTCATAACACAAATGGTTCTTCATACTTCATTTTTTCATAACAACATACATTGGATATTATTCTATAACAATACATAAAGATCTGCCTCATTCTTTTTAACCACTAACCATAATATATTTATCCACTCCCCTATTAAAGTTGTTTATAATGTTTTTCAGTTACAAACAACATCACAGTGAATAACTTTGTGCATTCATTCCTTCATCCATGTATGGGTATTTCTACAGGATAAATTCCTAGAAGTGTAATTCTAGGTCAAGGGACATTTGCAATTTTAGTAGTTATTACCAAATTGTCCTCCAAATTATTTGTAGTAATTTACAGGGCCACCAATAATGTATGACACTTTCAGTTTCTTATCTTCTCAACCAAGTATATCATTAAACATTCCGGTGTTTGCCAATCTGGGAAATGAAAGCTATTACATTATAGTTTTAATACACATAGTTATTATAATGGATGAGGTTGAATGGTTTTCTACAAATACAAGATTTATTTGTATCTACTTTTTAGTAAACTATCCGATCATATACTTTGTTCATTTTTTTCTACCAGTTTTCAGTCTATTCTTATTGATATATAGGTACTTTTTATACATTATAGAAATTTTTCTTTATCTGATATGAAATGTAATTTTTTTCATATGGTTATTATAAACTGAGAAGAAATCCATTAACCACAGGATCTTTCTCTTTTTTTATAAATAAAATTTATTTATGCTAAATTTTCCTCTTAGTGGGTTCTCTTAAGAATATCTTGTTTTAGATTATCTTATGGTAATTAAGAGTTTATGAATTATATGCTAATGGGAAAATCTAACTTCCCATATCTTCTTTATTCTGATTTCATCTATATGAATTTCTTTTTTAGTCCACAAACTACCTCCTATACTTAAATACATGTGAAAGTAGTAAAGAACTTTGGGTTCAGGAGCCACAGACAATATTAAAAGTATTTATTTCCATCCAAAACTATAGCTTTCTAAAATTGTGGTAAAAGGCATAAGCTCCAACTAGGTCACTTGACAGTAACATGTAGAAGCTCACTGCTGAACTAATAAGGAAAAGAATCCCAGAGTGAAGACCATGAGAAGGAATGGAGAAGGACCAGCTTCGGTCTGTTGTCTCAGTGTCAGAGTGGAATGCTAGGATGTCTTGGGAAGCTTGCTCACTTGTTTATTTTCAAATGCCTTTTGAGAACCCATAAGGAAAGCCCAGATAAGAGCAGACAGGACTAGAGATGGCTACTAGCTATGGGGATTCATGTGGGCCTTTAAAAGGGACACTCCACGCCCACCCTCTACTCTGCCCTCCAAAAGAAATTTGCAAACTGGAAAAGGGGACAGCATGAATTATCTCCACACAAGTCCCCAGATGCCTCGGTTTACTTATAATAGCAGCTTTCTTTTGTGATTCAACAAATATATCTCTTACAAATAGGCAACTTTCTGCTTCGATGCAGGATTGCCAGCTCTGAGCTAATGCCAGAGCCGTCTGGGCTGTCCCTCACTCCAAATTAAGGTTTTCTTAAACACTGTTTTCAAGAAGTGGGGGGCGGCTCTGGTTTATTTCCGATAATCAAGTTTTGCAAAGACTTCTGGCTAAGAAAACACCACATAAGCCCCTAAATCCCAAGGAGGCCCAATAGAAACCTTGAGGAGAAAAGATAAAACTCTCAACAGGCGCCAATGTCCTGGGGCTCAGATCTTCAGAGCAGCGTGAAATCCTCACTTCAGGGGGCTCAGAAATGGAACTCCCTAGTCTCTTTGAAAAGTGGTCATGAGACAGTATCTTCTGAAAAAACTGGCAACCAAGCCGTTAACTGCTAGCAAGAATACCTAAAAGTGTACTTGTTGATCTACAATTTTTTGGCTCTCCCTGCATCCTGCCACAAAGCAATATCCCCAACAATGTAGATGGAAATGAATGATAGGCTGAACTCATGTTGTGCAAACACCAAGATGTAACTTAAGAGGAGCTTGCCACACCAAAGGCAAGTATAATACTCATTTTTGCAATGCTGAGGTAGTGTTTCCTGCTTCTTTTTCATCTCCCATGGTTCCTCACACTGGGTTGAGCGTGCAGTAGGCGCGCAATGGGCAAGGATGACCAAGTAGGCACTCCCACAAAGTGACCCAGGTAGTCCCAGGAACATTCTACTCTTCCCTGCACTCCCGGCCAAGTCTTACCCATTCCTTAAGTCCTAGCGCGGTTTGCTTATCTCCCAAGAACCTTCCAGGCTGCTTATTTCAGTTCATATTGATTTCTCTCTCTACTGTCTTCCCACCTCCCGCACTAGGGTCTGAACAAATTCAGCACTTAATATAGTTCACCTTGTGTAATCATAGACTTCTCTATTTGTGTGTAGATCTCGACATCACAGCTACACAAGAAGCTCCTGAAGCAAAGAAACACTTACATTCACACGCTTCTGCAGAGAAAACAATGAACTTTGCTCTTCATGTTCTAAGTCTTTCATGCTGTTCTCTCTGTCTGAAACATCTCCTTCCTTCATCCTCATCTTTCAGACCTCAGCTTAGCAATGTCTTCCTTTAGGAAGGCTCTTCAGATGCCCTGTATTTATCTCTATGATAGTGGCCATCACGCCATATGGTGATTGATGGCTGCCACATGGATGGACCGTGTCTGTATCAGTGAATGAATGCTGCATACAAATTCACCACATCCCAAAACTTAGCGGCTTCAAACATGAGTCCATGAGCTGTGTCCAGCTGTGTTTGCTCGTGCATCTGTAGTCATCTGGGTGGCACTAGCTGGTCTAGGATGGCCTTAACCGGCCCACATGCCTGTGGTCTCTCATTCTTCAGTAGGCTAGCTTGAGCTTGTTCACACAGCACCTGGGCAAGATTCTGAGAGAAAGAAAAGGGGCAAGGAAGAGATTCATACAAGGTATTTTGAAGCATAGGTAAAGAACTGGCACAAGGTCACTTTTGCTGCATTCTGTTGTCAAATCAAGGCACAAGCCTAGCCCAGATTCAAGAGTGAGGAAATGAACTCCTCTTGAGAGGAGTTAAGATAAGTCACATTACAAAGAGGCATGCTACAGAGAGGGGTGAAGAAGTGCAGCCATTTTTGCATTCAGTCTCCCATACTCTCCCTCACCCAACCATAACCTCCTCACAGACAGATGTGATGTTCTGTTTACTGTTACATCTCTAGCCTCTAGGACAAGACTGGCAGAGAGCAGTCTTGCTTGTTAAACAAATATATGAGTTAATTAACAAATAGTGCTGAAAATAGAGGAAACAGCAGGGGAAACCCTCAGGTTTGACCATCTATGTGCCGTGGATGAATGTTTTATTTAATCCTTCCAATTTATTTCATTGGTTCCGGGAGCACAGTCTCAGGACTACCACGCCATTGCATTGTCTAGTTTTAAGTCTGGTTTTCTGTATGTCAGGTACTATTCTATGCATTTTTTTTTTCCAACAGAGTTTCACTCTTGTTGCCCAGGCTGGAGTACAAATGGCGTGATCTCGGCTCACTGCAACAGCCGCCTCCCAAGTTCAAGCAGTTCTCCTGCCTCAGTCTCCCAAGTAGCTGGGATTACAGGCATGTGCCCCCACGCACAGATCATTTTGTATTTTTAGTAGAGATGGAGTTTCTCCACATTGGTCAGGCTGGTCTCGAACTCCCGACTGCAGGTGATCTGCCCACCTCAGCCTCCCAAAGTGCTGGGATTACAGGTGTGAGCCACCGTACCTTGCCTATTCTAAGGGTTTTATGTGAATTAGTCAATAAATTATTACACAAACACTTTGAGACAGATATTATTATCTCTCAATTTACCAATGAGGAAACTAAGGCACAGAGAGATTAATAGCCTCTGCAACTTCACAGTTCAAAAGTAGCAGAAGTGGAATTTGAACTCATCTAGTCTGGGTCCCGGGTCAGCTCTCTCAACCACTACATTACATTGTGCCTCAAAACATGTGGCTTATACAGGCTTTCCCCACCCCAGCTCCTAGACAAGTTCCTTACTTCAATAGAGTTGTCCAATACAGTGGCCACTAGCCACATAAGGATATTTAAATTTATTCCTTAAAATGTAACAAGTTACATTCATTAAAATGTAACATAATTAAAGATTCAGTTTCTCATCACACTGGCCACATTTTAAGTGCTGGACAGCTAATGGATACCAAATAGGACAGGGCAGAGAACATTTCCATCATTGCAGAAATTTCCATTGGACAGCATAGATCTAGAATATTCCACTCTCAGAGAATTTCCCTTAGATCACAAGGAGAATGAAACCTGAAGCTTTTAGGGTCAAGATATGATGTTCTGTCCCATGACCATTTACCAGTAATGTAGGAAATTGGCAACTTGAAATTTGGGGTCCTTCAACATGAGCATGTATGGGCCACTGAGGCATCACAAGTTGTTTTTCTAATGAATATCTTCTGAATGTAGAATTCATGCAAGCACGGAAAGCAGCCATTTTTTTTAAACCTGTGCAATTTGAGTTCTCAAAAGTTCTATGCCCTGGCCCCACATTCTCCATCTCAAATGCAAACCCCTATACTCTCAAGGTGGAAAGGTCCATCTTTTCTGAATGGGAAAAACTCCACATGATATGTGGTGGAGGAAGGCATAATACAGAGAAAAGCACTGAGGAACTTTTTCTTGGTGAAGAGAGGAACAGGTGGTGAGCAGGACTGAATGAGGTTTTTAGAACATCTGACTCCCAGAACTAGAGACTTGGCCAAGGATTCTTGCTTCTCTGAATTTCACTTTAAATTTGACGTCTAAGCAATTCCAAACAGCTGAGGAAATTTCAGCTATGCTATATAAATATTGCTGTTATTTCTCCACTCATAGCTTTTCACGCCATGATTTAAATGTGATGATCTGCTCTGCAAATTTGGCTAGGGTTCTCCTGAAAGCTGCTTGCTTGGTACTGAAGGTGGGTGACAACAGATGAAACGTGGGGTGATGCCTTGCTTTGTGCCTCTGTTTGCAACTTCCCACCAACGTTCTGAGAGCAAACACCAACTAGCCTACAGATGACTTGTCTCTTTTTCTATCTAGATATTTCCAGTTCTCTGAAACTAGTGAGAAAGTAATAATGAGAAGTCAGCCTTGAAGAGAGTCTTGTTGGTGTCTCAAAAATCAGTCTTGATTTGGAAAACAAGAAAGAGAAATTAGTACAAATGGTATGCCATACCACGTGGATTGTCTTTGGCGTCACCCTCTTTCATTATAAAGTCTGCTCAAAGGTGTGCTAGTTTTTATGGTTTTCAAAACATGATGAATTTCCAAAAACTAAACCTCAACCCACTAATGGTGGCTAGTTTAATAATCGAACATAGTCTTATACTGCAAGTCATTCCCTTAACTGCTCAAATCCAGGTTTTGTCTTTCCTCTTCCTTTTATTATAAAAGAATATAATTAGACCTGAACTCAGATGTTAAGAATGTAAAGCCTCTTTAGAAAAAAGAATGGAGTCTGTGGAGGAAGATGCACTACTAATTTTAGGATACTGCTCAAATGCAGTTGAACAGGTTTAGAAAATCTTTGTGGTTAAATTCCCCACCTTTCCCACCAGGATGGTCATTTAATGCCTGTCATATTTTCACCTAATACTATAAGCCCCGTACACCCAGACTCATCTACAATATCAGCTTTATCAGAAAAGCTAGAGTGGAATATGATCAGTGGGAAAGATTAAGGGGGCTTTGCAAACAGAGGAAGGCATGTTCCATGTTAATTACTAATCAGTTTCAGCCAATATGGCACCGTGACAAAGGCAGCAGGCTTCATATAACAAGAAGGAGATGGTCCTGCTTTTCTGGGGTACAATATGTCTAAAGAGAAGAATCACCCAACAACCCCAGGTGACTAATTTCTCTATAAATTTATTATTGACATAATAGAAGCCTTTTTAATGGGATTATAACTACCCAGACAGCTGCTCTGCTAGTTGAGGAGAACATGGTTGACAAAAAAGATTTAAAGGAAAGAATAGAGGAAAATAGCAAACCTCCAGCCAGGCACACTTAAATGACCCCATTTGCTTGAAAATAATAGGATCATGTTGCAGATATGAAAGGAAAAGCCAATGCGCTTAAAGCAATCGCTTTCTGCACGCTCCTCACCATTTCTCTCCCACTGCTCAGCTAAGGGCACTGTTCAACAACAAATGGAGACGCCCCCATTTCCCCTGTACCAGAAGCGGGCCTTTCAAAGCAAAGGCCACATTGTCTGGTACAGCATTCTTTAAAGGAATTAGGTTTGGATTTAAAAAGTCTGTAACATGGACATGTTCTTTGCTTCCACTGCCAGGCTAACTTTTCTTATATACATGAAACTTTGCAAATTTTACTCAAAAAAGCAATTCTCTTAGATGCTGCTCTTCAGAAAAAAAATAAATAAATAAATAAGCATGTGAAGAACTGATCAAGGAAAAGAAAAACTGCCTTCAGAATCAATTCCACAATTAAATTTCACTTGGATTTCAAAGGACATTACATAAAATGGTAGTATCTCTTCATTGTCCTCTATTAAGAAAAAACAGTGCAAAATAATATATGAGATTGTCTACATTCTTTTAAGGTTTATGGAAAATAGTGCTTTCAGATAAGATGAGAGAACATAGAGCCAAGTCTATGATATATTTCCTTGTATTTATCCATTGTGTCTAGTGACTTACACATTCATTCATTTGATAACTAGAAATTCAGTGGAGAATGAAACAAAGCACAATCCTGCCCTCAAGAGCTTATATTCTAGGGGGGAATGCTTTAGGTTAGATTCTCATGGAGTGGAGCCTGAGATGGGGATTCTTTTACATGTGATTTATAAGGGAGGAGTCTCAGGTAATACCAACAAGGCAATGAGGAAGCACAGGGCAGAAGAAGCTGAGAAAGGATATGGTTTCAGCTGATCCCACAGACAGCCCTGGAGTGTGAGTGGCACCACAGTGGCAGAGTGGCATACCCT
The DNA here is from genome assembly GCF_000951035.1 of Colobus angolensis palliatus. NCBI lineage: Eukaryota > Metazoa > Chordata > Mammalia > Primates > Cercopithecidae > Colobus > Colobus angolensis. Next base: position 1,980,548 of record NW_012116099.1, on the reverse strand, counting down.
CGCAAGCATGCCCCCACCCCACCATACCCCATATCCTCTCCATTCCTCCAAAGTTAGTCAAGGCAATAAAACAAGCACATGTGACACTGTCAAAGGCCTAACACAATAGGAGGTGTTTGAGGTTTTTTTGTTTTTGTTTCTTGTTCATGTAATCATTCCGTACAGATGTTCTTGATTGTGTAGTTTTTCTTCAAGTTCTGAATCAAGAACCTAGGTTCCTTCTATCATCTTCCTTCACCATCTTCACATACATGACTTCCATTATGGAAAAAGCAGATGCAGGAACCCCTAGAGGGTGCTCCTGGGAGCTTTTGAGGGCCTGGAAGCAGCACACATCACTTCCACCCACATTCTATTGACCAGAGTGCAACTAGTGACCAAACTTAACTGCAAGGGAGGCTGGCAAAGTTTGCTTAGCTGTGTGCCAGGAAGAAGTGAATACACATTTAAAGAACATCTAGACGGTCTCTACCATCCTTCCTCTCTGACTCTGTGCCCAAAGAAGCCCAGAAGAACAGACATGCAAGTGCCTGTAGAATAGAGAAGACCTTCTCCCAGCTCTCACGACTGTACCAGTGAAAGGTAATCCATTGGCCATAGGCATCTCTACTGCCTAGGAGTGATGGAGAAGGCAAAGGCATGGGAGTGGGGAAGAGGAGAGACCTGTTGTATCTGCACAAAGCTGACCTTCTATATTTGAGAGCTACTGGTTCTCCCAGTGCATCTCCATAACATTTTTTTTTCCTCATACACTGTTAACATTTTATTTATATTTTTACACATTTATCTTATGGGTGCATGTACTATTCTTTCAAGGTTGAGATCATATCAACTACATGTATTCAGGATGCCAAACTTTGCCAATTTTTAAATTTTTTTTTAATTTTTTTTTTCTAATTTTACTTTAAGTTCTGGAGTACATGTGCAGAACGTGCAGGTCTGTTACATAGGTATACACGTGCCACGGTGGTTTGCTGCACCCATCAACCTGTCATCTACATTAGGTATTTCTTCTATTGCTATACCTCCCCTAACCTCCTACCCCCTTACAAGCCCCAGTGTGTAGTGTTCCCATTGTTGTGTCCATGCGTTCTCATTGTTCGACTCCCACTTATGAGTGAGAACATGTGGTGTTTGGTTTTCTGTTCTTCTGTTAGTTTGCTGAGAGTGATGGTTTCCAGCATCATCCGTGTCCCTGCAAAGGACATGAATTCATCCTTCTTTATGGCTGCATAGTATTCAATGGTGTATATGTACCACATTTTCTTTATCCAGTCTATCATTGATAGGCATTTGGGTTGGTTCCAAATCTTTGCTATTGTGAACAGTGCCACAATAAACATACATGTGCATGTGTCTTTTTAGTAGAATGATTTATAATCCTTTGGGTACATGCACAGTAATGGGATCACTGGGTCAAATGGTATTTCTAGTTCTAGAACCTTGAGGAATCACCACACTGTCTTCCACAATGGTTGAACTAATTTACACTCCCACCAACAGTGTAAAAGTGTTCCAATTTCTCTGCATCCTCTCCAGCATCTGTTGTTTCCTTACTTTTTAATGATCACCATTCTAACTGGTGTGAGATGGTATCTCATTGTGATTTTGATTTGCATTTCTCTAATGACCAGTGATGATGAGTTTTTTTTCACATGTTTGTTGACTGCATAAATGTCTTCTTTTGAGAAGTGTGTGTTCATATACTTCACCCACTTTTTGGTAGGGTTGTTTGTTTTTTTCTTGTAAATTTGTTTAAGTTTTTTGTAGATTCTGGATATTAGTCCTTTGTCAGATGGATAGATTGCAAAAATTTTCTCCCATTCTGTAGGCTGCCTGTTCACTCTGGTGATAGTTTCATTTGCTGTGCAGAAGCTCTTTAGTTTAATCAGATCCCATTTTTCTATTTTGGCTTTTGTTGCCATTGCTTTTGGTGTTTTAGTCATGAAGTCTTTATCCATGTCTATGTCCTGAATGGTATTGCCTAGGTTTTCTTCTAGGGGTTTTATGGCTTTAGGTCTTAGATTTAAGTCTTTAATCCATCTTGAGTTAATTTTTATATAAGGTGTAAGGAAGGGATCCAGTTTCAGCTTTCCACATATGGCTAGCCAGCCCAACACCATTTATTAAATAGGAAATCATTTCCCCATTGCTTATTTTTGTCAGGTTTGTCAAAGATCAGATGGTTGTAGATGGGTGGTGTTATTTCTGAGGCCTCCTTTATGTTCCATTGGTCTATATATCTGTTTTGGTACCACTACCATCATGTTTTGCTTACTGTAGCCTTGTAGTATAGTTTGAAGTCAGGTAGCGTGATGTCTCCACCTTTGTTCTTTTTGCTTAGGATTGTCTTGGCTATGGGGGCTCCTTTTTGGTTACATATGAAATTTAAGGTAGTTTTTCCAATTCTATGAAGAAAGTCAATGGTAGCTTGATCGAGATAGTATTGAATCTATAAATTACTTCAGGCAGTATGGCCATTTTGATGATATTGATTCTTCCTATCCAGGAGCATTCAATGTTTTTCCTTTGGTTTGTGTCCTCTCTTATTTCCATGAGCAGTGGTTTGTAGTTCTCCTTGAAGAGGTCCTTCACATCCCTTGTAAGTTGGATTCCTAGGCATTTAACTCTCTTTGTAGCAATTGTGAATAGGAGTTCACTCATGATTTGGCTCTCTGCTATTGGCATATAGGAATGCTTATGATTTTTGCACATTGATTTTGTATTCTGAGACTTTGCTGAAGTTGCTTATCAGCTTAAGGAGATTTGGGGTGAAGACAATGGGGTTTTCTTTTTTTTGAGATGGAGTCTCACTCTGTCTGTCACCCAGGCTAGAGTGCAGTGGCACGATCTCTGCATCTCTGCTCACTGCAAGCTCTGCCTCCCGGGTTCACACCATTCTCCTGCCTCAGTCTCCTGAGTAGCTGGGACTACAGGTGCCCATCACCACACCTGGCTAATTTTCTGTATTTTTAGTAGAGATGGGGTTTCACCATGTTAGGCAGGATGGTCTCAATCTCCTGACCTTGTGATCTGCCTGCCTTGGCCTCCCAAAGTGCTGGGATTACAGGCATAAGCCACCACACCTGGCTGACAATGAGGTTTTCTAAATACAATCATGTCATCTGTAAATAGAGACAATTTGACTTCCTCTTTTCCTAATTGAATACCCTTTCTTTCTCTTGCCTGATTGCCCTAGTCAGGACTTCCAACACTATGTTGAATAGGAGTGGTGAGAAAGGGCATCCTTGTCCTGTGCTGGTTTTCAAAGGGAATGCTTCCATTTTTTGTCCGTTCAGTATGATATTGGCTGTGGGTTTGTCATAAATAGCTCTTATTATTTTGAGATACATTCCACCAATGCCTAGTTTATTGAGAGTTTTTAGCATGAAGGGCTGTTGAATTTTGTCGAAGGCCTTTTCTGATCTATTGAGATAATCATGTGGTTTTTGTTGTTGGATCTGTTTATGTAATGGATTACATTTATTAATTTGTGTATGTTGAACCAGCCTTGCATTCCAGGGATGAAGCCTACTTCATCCTGGTGGATAAGCTTTTTGATGTCCTGCTGGATTCAGTTTGCCAGTATTTTACTGGGGAATTTTGCATCAATGTTCATCAAGGATACTGACCTGAAATTTTCTTTTTTTTTGAGACAGACTCTCACTTTGTCACCCAGGCTGGAGTGCAGTGGTGCAATCTCGGCTCACTGCAAGCTCCGCCTCCCAGGTTCATGCCATTCTCCTGCCTCAGCTTCTGAGTAGCTGGGACTACAGGTGCACACCACCATGTCTGGTTAATTTTTTGTATTTTTAGTAGAGACAGGGTTTCACTGTGTTAGCCATTTTCTTTTTTGTTGTGTCTCTGCCAGGTTTTGGTATCAGGATGATGCTAGCCTTATAAAACGAATCAGGGAGGATTCCCTCTTTTTCTATTGTTCAGAATAGTTTCGGAAGGAATGATACCAGCTCCTCTTTGTACCTCTGGTAGAATTCAGCTGTGAATCCATCTGGTTCTGGACTTTTTTTGGTTGGTAGGCTATTAATTGCCGCCTCAATTTCAGAATTTGTTATTGGTCTATTCAGGGATTTGACTTCTTCACGGTTTAGTCTTGGGTGGGTGCATGTGTCCAGGAATTTATCCATTTCTTCTAGATTTTCTAGTTTATTTGCATAGAAGTGTTTATAGTATTCACTGATAGTAGTTTGTATTTCTGTGGGATTGGTGGTGATATCCCCTTTATCATTTTTATTGCATCTATCTGATTCTTCTCTCTTTTCTTCTTTATCAATCTGGCTAGTGGTCTATCTATTTTGTTGATCTTTTCAAAGAAACAACCTCTGGATTCACTGATTTTTTTGAAGGGTTTTTCCTGTCTCTGTCTCCTTCACTTCTCCTCTGATCTTAGCTATTTCCTGTCTACTGATCCCACAGAGATACAAACTACCATCAGAGAATACTATAAACACCTCTAAAACCACAGTGCAATCAAATTAGAACTCAGAATTAAGAAACTCACTAGAAACCACACAACTACACGGAAACTGAACAACCTCCTCCTGAATGACGACTGGGTAAATAACAAAATGAAGGCAGAAATAAAGACATTCTTTGAAACCAATGAGAACAAAGACACAATGTACCAAAATCTCTGGGATACATTTAAAGCAGTGTGTACAGGGAAATTTACAGCACTAAATGCTCACAAGAGAAAGCAGGAAAGATCTAAAATTGACACCCTAACATCACAATTAAAAGAACTAGAAAAGCAAGAGCAGACAAATCCATAACATCTTGTTGAGAGTGAGGGACACTTAACTGGAAATGGGGGCCTGAATTATGCAAATAAGAGGTTTGCGGTATGAGCAGAGCATCTGGATCATGATGAGGCAGACACATGAAACTCCCACAGTAGCAGGACAAGTAGCCAGCTCCATGCCCTTCCCCCTGCCACATCCCATCCCACCTGCTGGAGTCATTCCTGTCAACACCTCCCAAGCTTGTGTCCTCCTTGGGAAGTGTCTTATATAAACAGTTTCTGAGCTTCCGTCACCAGCCTGAGCAAAGTTCCTTAGGATAGGAAGCTGACATGGCTTGGCTCTGTGTCCCCACGCAAATCTCACCTCTAATTGTAATAATCCCCACATGTTGTGGGAGGGACCCAATGGGAGGCAGCTGAATCATGGGGGTGGGCTTTTCCCATGCTGTTCTCATGATAATGCATCAGTCTCACAAGATCTGATGGTTTTCTAAAGGGGAGTTCCCCTGCACACTCTCCTGCCTGCCACCATGTAAGATGTGACTTAGCTTCTCATCCACCTTCTGCCGTGATTGTGAGGCCGCCCCAGCCATGTGGAACTGTGAGTCCATTAAGCCTCTTTCCTTTATAAATTACCCAGTCTTTGGTACATCTTTATTAGCAGCGTGAGAACAGACTAATACAGAAGCTGATGTTCTAAAATACTTTTGATGGCAATGAACCGGAGGTCACAAAGTAAGCTAAGAATAGTCTCCGTTTATTGAGCACTAACTACCTGTAAAGGACTGGGAAAAGGGCTTCACATGTGTTATCTCATTTCACACTATAAAGTAGGTAATGTGACACCCATTTTTCAGAGGTAAGCTAAGGCTGAAAACGAATAACTTGCTTTAAGCTATCCAACTAATAACAGTAGAACCTTGTTTCAAACCTAGACTGCCAACTTTCAAAACTCTTGCAGTTAAACAAAAATGGTTGCTAGATATAGGGGCCTATTCAGTGTCTTGAGCCCAACCACCCTTCAGACTTGGAAACCTATAAAGGATAGAGAGGTAAGAAAAACCCTGAGATTTATTTTAAATAAAACTTTCAGGGATTACAAAGCCCAAATATTACATAAATCCGTAACATCAGAGAAAAAGTAAAATTATAATAAAGTATTTTAAAAGCCAATTGTAATCGTTCTCTGGTCCATGCATATCCAAAGCAATCAGTCTTTTAAGACCCTACCTGAAATATGGAAGGGGAACATAGTAGAGAGCCCTAGAATTTGTTCACAAAGAGAGTGGATATCATAGGCTCAGAGCTGACCTTGGCAAAAAAGGTATACATAGCTTCCAGCTTAGGAAATCTAAACTCTGTAAAGGAAGGCAGCATATTTTAAATCCAAAAGGTATCTTTATTTTTAACAAATCCAAAATATTGGGGTTTTCCTATGGAGAAAAGGCAAAGCCCCATGTATTTAGAGGAGAGCTGATTTGACCAAGACTCAGTTGCCAAGAGCTTTATTATTCTAGGAACTCAGGGACTAAATGGACTACATTTCAACAAATCAAATCAATTATACTAATATTAATTTTAATAAACTACATATAAGCCAACCAAGTATGGTAGACAGGTTGTAAAAATGGTCTCAATTCTTTACCTTCCCCTGGTTCTCTACCCGTGGCTATATAATATTGTAGTGCCTGCCTCATGTCCCTAAATTTAGCCCTGTGATTTGTTTTGGTCAATTAAATATCAGCAAAGGTAATGTGGGCAAAGGCTTGAAACGGGTTTCCATTTAGTCTCTTGCTCCTCAGCTACACATATAAGCATGTCCTGGCTAAACTGCTCAAGGTAGAGACATGTAGAGCAGACCCCAAATGTCCCAGTCAAGGTCTCAGACATGTGAGGAAAACCAGCCAAGATCTGCAAAGTTACCCAGCCAAACCTAAGCTCATAGACATATGAGTAATCCCTACCAAGCCCAGCTCAGATTGGCATAACCACCCAGCCAAACCATAGATTGATGAACAAAAAGGTTTATTGTCACATGTATCTGAGGCTGTATGGCTACTTGTTATGTTGCATTATTGCAGCAGTAGATAACTGATACATCATGTAATAGAAATTATATTTGTGACTATTTCTTGATATTCTGCAAATATAACTACCATTATATATTTTCAATAAAAGGTATCCTTCCTCCACCCCCACTCCCAATTTCCCTTAGGCTTGAATCTCTCTCATCTCTTGAGTTATTTTCAGAGTCAAAAATTTCCTCTATGCCTTCTGGCGATCAGCTATTGCTCAAAGACATGCTTACCTAAAGCTAATTTGTTCTGTATTCCAGAAAACCAAAGTAGAGCTGAGCTTTATTTTACATCTCTTTCTTCTCCATGCAACTGGAAGTTGAACTTTTTCACAACGTCAGGTATAGAGTAGGCACTCATTAAATATTATTTGAATGAATGAAGTAAAATAAAAAGTAAGATTGACCTTAAACGAGAGTAAACTCAAAGTATCTATTGGTCTCTTTTGGTTGCAAGTGATGGAAACCCCATATCAAATTGGTTTCAGCAAAAACAAGTATTCAACTGATTCATGTAACTTGAAATTTCCATAGGTGGCTGAATCCAGGAATTCAAACAATGCCGTCCCATCAGGACCTAGTTTTTCTTTGGATCTCAGCTCCATCTCCTGCTTTGTTCCTTTCTTTTTCAAGCTCTAAGTGGTATCCCCTGAAGCTACGGTCTTACATCTTTCGAATAGAAAAAGAAAAGGTGTTTTTTTTTCCCCAGTAGTCCCAGAAAAGCCCTGATTGGTTCTCTCGACTCTGGCTGTATCACATCCCCATCCCTGAGTCAATCGCTTTGGTTGGGCAAATGCAATGTTCTCATTGGCCAGGCCTGGAGGACATAAGAGGTGGAGGTAGTGAATGGGGGACACCTTCACTGAAAGAAAGTGAGGTGTGGGTTCACGAAGAAAAACATCAAGATTAGAATAAATCGATGCTGCGTCCACCCAGGTTCCAAATCTACCTAATTAAACAGGGAAAGCACACATGAGGTTATAATACATGCACACCATATCTGACTCCTCTTGTGCCCTTCCTAGGGTCTCTAACCACCACCCCCACTTTCCACTACAGCATTGTAGCCGCAACCAGATGTATGTGATGTAACTTGACAGCACTTCAGCTCAACTGTGTCATGTAACTCTCACTTTCTATACTGGGCCCTTCTATGCCACAGTCATGCAGGATGCCAGAAAGAACCCAACCAGTCAGTCTGGCACACATGCAAACTTAGAAGTGTAAGGGAATTAACTCATGGGGCATCCTTGACCATGAGTAATGGAAACCAGTGGAGAAACACTCCCTTTTTCTCAGAAGACAATCCTGCATGGCTTCTGGGGGCTCTGGACTGAGCCCTAGTACTCACAGCAAGAATCAGTTCAATAATTCACTGAGAAATTGACTTTTCTTCTTTCCCTACTTCACTCTCCCCAAACTCTTGCTCCTGTTCCCTGGAATCATTTCCTAAAATAACCTGCACAGAAGTCCTTGCTTCTGGCTCTGCTTTTCAATGGAATCTAGGCTTGGGTGCATGCACACACAAAAAAATGTATACGCGTACACACACAGCCTCAACTATATGCAGGAGGTGAAAAAGAACGCAAAACTAGATAGGAAAAGCTATCCTTTTCCTCTTCTTTCAGCTTCAAATCACGTTATCCCATCCACATTCACTTCTGCCCATCGTTAAAGGGACTTCAATAACTTTACTGGTAGTTTTATAAGAAAATAAAACTGCCATGAAAACTTCCCCCAAAAGTTCACCTCCAGATCTTGAGAAGGGTTCTCTCTCTAATCAAGCACAGACCTTTGGGGTTACTAATCAGGAAGCAGCAATGGAAGGAGACCAGGAAACTGGAAGAGATTACGTGTGACTTAGGTCTTAAAAGGTACATAGGATTTCCATATGCAAAGAAGTGATGTGAGCAAAATCTGGGCTTGACACCTGAAATGTGAAAGGCATCACTAGTATCAGAGCTGGGGTGCAAGTCTGTCTCCCTGGAAACAGAGATCATGTCATCTCAATACAGCACCACTGCCCTCCCAGAATGCCTTGTCACCACAAAGTATGCAGAAATGGTATTTACACTCACATCGTCTAACCTACCAAGTAAACAAAACACTGCTCTTGCAAATTGCACAAAATATAAAAAAGATCAAAATACAGTTAACATGTATACTATATATCGCAGATCAATATTTTTTAGAGTACAAAATTTCAAAAGCTAAGTCAGCAAAGGATGAGAACAGATGATTCATTTGAAACGATATGGAATTAGATAACACAAAGGAAACAGAACAACTTTGTTGTCACCAGAGATATGCAAACTGAGCAAGATGCTGCTTTCTACCAAAATGATAAAAAAAAAAAAAACTACCATCATTGGCCATAACCAATAATGGTAGCTCTGTGTGTTGCTAATAAGACTGTAAATTGATAGAACATTTTGGAAACACATTTGGCAATATTATCAAGAGCCTTAAATCCTTTCATTCCTTTTGATGGTGTAAGTTCATCTTTTGGAATCTATGGAAAGGAAATAATTCTGGATACAGAAAACAAACAAATCTGAATTTATAATTATCCTGCCCATTTGCAGCATTACAATAGCAAAAAAAAATAATGGAACATTATCTTCTAGTAAAAGAATGCTAAAGCAAATTACAGCCTGTTAATGTAGCATATTATTATGTAACCATTTAAATTATACTTATCAAAAAATTATAATAATATATTATTAAAATCATGTGAAATAAAAAGAAAAATCATAATTACATATGTAATATGGATAAAATTCTTGTTCATATTGCATATAGAAGAGGAAAAGCAAGGCATGTATAAAAGTTTGAAGAAATAAACATTAAAATCTTAACAAGCATTGTGTTTGAGCAACTGGTACTGCACTTTGTTATATTTTTAAATGTTCTAAAACAAGTACATAGTTAATGAGAAAAATTAACTCAGTATTTTTTAAAAGACTATTGGTTAAAAGTTATATACCTGTATAGCAGAAACTAAAACTATGTAAGCCTGTAGACAAGTATTAGAAAACAAAAACCAGAAATATAAGCAGTTTTTGCATTTGGATCCTTGAATCAAAGTGATGTTGATTTCCTTTATGGTCTTCATAACATTGTTTTGCAACACCACATACACACAAAGAGATAATATTGAATTGATTTCAAGGGAGATACTCCCTCTGCTCTATTGAGATGGATCAAAATAGATTCTTACAATAAGGATCAAATCATTGCCCTGGAAATCGTGAAGAGTCAATGTTCACAGATGTAAATTAAAGCAGGTCCTCTCCCAAGTCTGAATTAAGGACAGTCCAGAGAATTGGAAGCTTCATCCATGATCACTCTCCAAAAATGGAAAGCCTAGGCCTTCTGCCTATCAGAATCTATCACACTAACAAGACCTTGAAGAAGCAAAGCCAAAAGAGAGAAGTCCCAGCACATGTAAACATATCCACGCACATAAACACATTCATTCTCAAATAATGGGAGTCAAAGGCATTTGGCCACAGCGAAGTCATAGCTATCTTAGAAAATGCCTGGCTTCCTACCTTTAGGACACAGCTAAATAGTAGTAGCTACTTTAATTTCTGGATAACAAACAAAGCTTAAGTGCTAGACTCTAAGTGAAGGGTTTGGGGGAAAGAAGGAGCTCAGGTTAAGCCAAACTGCAGTTCAATTTACTGAAAGCTTCAAAATATTACCAACTCTCTGTTTGAAATGCGTCAGCAACGGTTCATTTTTTTTCTTTTTATCAAAACACATTTAGACTGTGGTGAATGACAGCATAAATCTTAAATAGAAAAGATACAGCGAAGAAAGACCACCCGGGTAGAACATAACTGTAAATGTGTCCATAAAACTATATTTGAATTCTGATCTTATACACAGAAATGCATTTAACCTTCCCAGCAAGACGCTTTCACCAACTTCCAAAGAAAGTGTTACCAATTAAGCTAAAGAAACTTTAAGAGTCAATTTTAATTACACTAAGAGATGCTCCAATCACTTCCCAGCTCCAGCTGAAGTTTTTACTAGAGATGGCTGGAACCAATTTACGTGCTTTTATGTTGCGTCTAGACTTTAATAAGCGGTTTAAGCACGAAGCAAGCTGATGCCAGCATCAAGCAGGCTGCAGTATAGCCTGCATGTAGAAATACAATAACCCTCAGGTCCCAGTCCCTTCTTGCTGATATCAGGGAATATCTCTCTACGATGCAGGTTCAAAAGCAACAGGATCCAGCCTTTATGATAAGATGTTTGGCCTTTTTCTTTAGCCTTGTTTAAGTTTTCCTCTCTTTTCTCAATACCAAATGCCTTATGAGATCAGCCACTCTAGCCTTTCACTTAGTCTTAAAATTAACAGTGGGGAATGGAGATAAATGGCTTGGATCAGGTGTGCCTCCCAGGATAGCGCAGCTGGAGCCAGGTGCTGTTTGTTACCTACTGGCAAGAGTGAACTTCTGCAAGTCAGGTGGCTTCCTGAGCCTCCATATTCCACATCTGGGATTCTTAGCTGACGTTTTGTGTGGGTGAAACACAGTCCCCTTTATAGTTGGTCAGGTTCCTAGGAGGCAGATCAAGACCAGGATTCGCGGATTAAGGAAGTGCTACCGGAAAGCTCCAGGTAGGGAATGCTGGACCGAAAAGGGGAAGAAGTCAAGCCAGGGTTGATATCCGCTGCAAATTTCCAGTCCCTGCCTCAGCGTGCATAAATCGCTAAAGCATAAATTATACCTCAGAGTTTGTCCTGAATCAAGGCAAAGGCGCAGGGCTTTCACAGTCCTACCATAGTTAGTCCTTGGCCACAGATGGTCAGGCTGATATTGGTTGGAAATGTACACTCCCAGGCACTACGGCTCTCAGGGCAAGGCAAGCAGCTCCAAGTGCCCAGAGGTAACTTATAGAAGGTCACAGGTTCAAGCTGTTGGCAGAAGCTGGGATTGATGCAGCAATCTTGTAAAAGAATTTTGGCAGGGCATGAGTTCACCCCACTTTGCAAACTGTGTTGGAGAAGTATTGTACGAATGACGGCTGCTACTAACGTTTTTAAGTATTAGGTACCTCTTACAAAGCACATAATGTGCATTAGCAAATCACTTATGAAGTATGTTCAGTTACTATCACCATTGCACAGTGGGGAAAACAGGCTCAGAAAGACAAAATTACTTATGCTCACAGCCTTAGAAGTAGCAAAGCTGGATAGATGAACTTTGTTCATCTACCTCCAAAGGAGGTACCAAGTTTATATATATATATCCCATTGTTATCTCTGAAGCATCTAAATTAAAAACCAAAATGGCAACCACTTTCATGGGATCCATGAACATAATGGAAATGAATGAAACATAAAGATTTTAGACAATTGGGTGAAACAAAAGTCCAAACAAAACCCTTTGACCAACTTATGAGATCAACAGGCAGACAGTTTAAGACTCCTGAACTTTCTATGTACCTATCTGACTTTTCTCATTACCATCAGAGGCTCCATAGAGACCCTGGCCAACATCCACTCAGGTTAAACATAGAAGTCTTTGAGGCCCATACTTTCAATATATACTGTATAGGGTGGTAGGTTACAGGGAGGAAGAAAATAAACTCCTGCTTCCGTGGCCATCACACACATTAACTGGAATATGAAAGGCATCACCTGGCATTGTTCACTGCATCTGCCCTGTCTGGTTCTTATCGTCTTTGAGCAGCATAGAATGGATTGCCAAGCTTGGTAGGATTTCCTTCACTCTTTTTGGAGAAGGGTTGGGGGGAAGGGAACTTGTTATGTTGCCCAGGTTAGTCTCAAATTCCTCAACATAAGCAATCTGCCTGCATCAGCCTCTGGAGTAGCTGGGATTACAGGCACATGCCACAGGGCCCGGCTCCAGGTTCCCTTCTCTTGACCTGACACTGACCTAATGACAGCAGGTGACTTTGGTCATTATTGCATAGTACATAATTACTCTCAGGTAAAAAAAATCTTATTAACTACTAAAATCTACTCTTTGTCAATCTATATTTTCAGAGATTTCTGCACAAAAGTGTGAAGGTGTAAGGGATAAATTTTAGGTTGAACCATGTGAAACTGACATTTTTGTAGTTTAAAAACAGTTGAATATCAGCAAGTTCACTTGGTTCAACACATTGGCCACAAGAGCAAAAGGAAGAATAAAAGATTACATTAGATTTAGATTTGCTGAGGCTCCTTCACGGCCCTTTCGATTACTGAATGGTGTACATCATGAGTAAATGGGCACAATTGTTTGTTGGAGCCACTGCTGTCCTTAACCAGAATGGTGGATAAATGACAGTAGATGACTAAAACTGGAAGCAAATGTATGATAAATGCATCTGATAGCAATAACTTAGGCATACCCTTAGGATGACAATGTATGAAAGATGGACCTGAATGTGTGTTCTGAGTTAGGGAATCCAGGAATGGCCAGCCCAGAGTTCCTTCCTTGTCAACAAGTTCCTTCCCTGTCCCGTTCCGTAGAACACCAGCCATATAGGGGATCAAGGCCCCAAGCTTTAGGTTGAATGATGATTGCCAGGTGGAGGGTTTTAGTGGGAAGGCACTAAGTGGAAACGTTATATAAACTGCATGCTTTTTGCAAGCTGGTGTGGTTTTCCCACCTAGTCTGCCACCTCTGGGCCTTGCAGTTATCTTGTCCAGCTCACTGCCACTGGACCATATGTAAGGCAGTTCTCTTGCCCAGCTCACCACCACTGGACTGTCTCCCCAGTATGTAGCCCCCAGTAAAACCCCATGTCTCATTTCCTGGCTCTGGGTCTCTTCTTCAACCTCTTGAACATGGTGCCTACCCCACTGGAGTCGATAGAGGTTCAGCGCAACAGCAAATGATCTAGAAATGTGGGGTCAACTAAACATGTTAGCCAAACAGAGAGAAGAATACATTGATGCGAGTTTCCTCTAACTGGTCTACAGAGGTGGTTTAATTCATGGATTAAAATAGTTCAAAGGAAGGTGGCAGAAAGAGAAAAAGATAAATCGTGCCTGGGAAACTTTCAGACTGAATGACAAATGTCGAACAGAGACATCCAACCTGCCTTCCTCTCATGCCTGCAGCTGCAGCATCTGTATAAATTACACATGTCATTTACAGATTATATTCCAGCTAATCCACATGCAGATAAAACTTGAAAATTAAAGATTTAGAAGGCAAAATCAGGACTGTTTTGCTCTGTCACTAACAAGAGTTATAATCATTGAATTTTAGGTCTAGAGGTGAGAGACTGCTTCTAGTCCAGGGATGACACACGAGTTGCAGTGTTGATGATGAGTTGGATTGCTGGTGCCTGCCTAGATCACTGAATGGAGGTGTCCTAGGTCTTCTTTGGGCTTGACGGGAACAATCGCCGTGGTCAGTTGGTTGTGTCTATCCCGGGCATGGGAGAATGGGTGATCAAACATGCACTACACATTTGTCATTCCTGACCTAGGCATGGAGCCCTCGAGGCCTCGGTTTGCTCATCTGTAGAAAAAGACACTTCAACTGGGCTATGTCTGAAAACCTTCCATGTCTAACACATTGGGTTTTTTTTTTTTTCTGATTAGCTATAAATGTGATATCTTTCCTGATATTCTGTCGCAGATTCCTGGTTGTCCCAAATTTTTATTACAACGAGACAGCAGCAACAATCCAATGATAGCTGCCCTTTGCTTCTTCATGTTCTGAGCTACTTCTCCTGTCTCCTCCGACCTCAGCTGAGATCTACTCTATCAGGTTGCTTCAGTCGTGTGATAATGATAGGTGCTCTGTATCGTGCCCTTAAACGATATCTCACAAAACTTTGTCACATCCCCATCTCTCTGAATTTGCTCCAGAAAATTAAACATCATTTCATTTGAGAACTGGGCCACCAATGAGTGTACAAACATCATTCCCATTATTTTGGAAGTGACTACTTTGTCACTTTGTCACTACTTTGTCACTTCAGTGACTGAAGAAACTAGATGGGACATGTGTGAAGACTTTAGGTCTCTGAAACACATAATTTTGATTAGCTTCTTCCACAGAGACATGGCAAAAGTAATGATGATAGCAGCTGCTAGTTGTTGAGTCCCCTGATGCAACAGGCCCTTAGGAACATAAACTCTATTCTTACAACTACCCCTGAAGTTGAGTGTTTGTCCTGGATAGCCCGTGCATGATATGTTCAGATCCACCATACCTAAAATCCCTGTATCAGTCAGTCAAGGTTCCATCATGTAAGACCTGTTTCACTCAAAGGGTTCACTAACGAGAGTTGCAGGAAGAGATTATTTACAAAACTATGGTCAGAATTAAGGGAACCAATTAGGGATGGTGAAGCACCCAGCATACACCATGAATATGGTGGCAGCGCTTTTTACGAAGGCGCTGCTGTATCCTGTATGGTGATCACTTGCTACGTTTCCTTAAGTGCCTGCATTCCTTTTAGTAATCCCTGATCTCCAGGGTAACCTGAGCCTGCCTTTGATCCTTACAACCTGAAAGGCTCCAACCAGCAAAGTGCAATTACTCTGATACTACAGCTGAGCTAATTGAACAAGAAGAATTAAGAATATACCCTAGGTGACATAGAAAATAAGTTCCCACAAAGGAATCTAAACGTGGTTGGTTACCTCTGTCACAAGCCCGTGGGCTCTCCACAGAGCACAGTGCCAGCTGTAGCCCAAGACAGAGCTGCCCGGACAACAGAATTCAAGGACAGTTTCCTGATTTTTCCAAGAAAATCCCCCAATGATTGTAGAATTTCCACCACTAAGAGCTGATAAATGTGTCCATGTCTTGTTTTTCTGTTTTTTTTTTTTTTTTTTGGTTTTTTTTTTTTTTGCAAGGCACTCACAGCCTTTTCAGAGCCATTCATAATGGTCTGCATAACACAGGGATGTTAAGAGCACCATCTCAGAGCTGTTGGCAGATGTTCCTGGCTAAAATGACTTTCTGGAATGTAAGAGAAGGATATTTCACACCAGCTTCCATTTCCTTTCCTAGGTCCCTCGAGATCCGACTGTGACCAAGGCATGCTCAGAACAATATGTGACAGAAACAATAGTCGAACTTAGAACAGAAAGTATTTCAATTATATGCATAATAAAATATTGCATATTCCATTGCTTCAGCTGGTAGAAGTAATGGAACCATACTTGGTGATGGAAGTCACTGAGCTATAATAGAGCAATCGGGAGATTTTGGTTGGCAGCTGAGGACTAGGAAATGTGTAGAGAAGATGTCAAGATATGCAAAAGGTTTTTAAGACCTCCCACCTCATGGATGCTTATATTCTAAGACAGGGTAAACCTGTGTCCTGCAATCCCTAAATGAACCCCTTACAGTCTTGTCATTAATCTGAAGGGCAAGTCCATTTTCACAGGTCAAGCTAAAACCCAGATCAAAACCCAGTCCATTTCCATAGGTCAAAGCTAAAAACTCAGCGTGGCAATGGAAAAAGCTCTAGAATGTTTTTCCACATTCAAATCAGGGCTTCCTTATCAAGTTCATCAAAGCATTTTTTAAAAATATAAATGTCTCACCAATTTGCCCAGGAAGAATAAATCTTCACAGCCACCTCAAAGGCTTGACAACTTTATTTTCATTGTGTGGAGCTGGGTGGGTCCCCTGAACTGGGCTTCCTAAAGAGATCCACCCCTTCTCCACCAGTTTCCAAGCCTGCCACTCCAGTGAGAGCGATCAAAGGGGAAGGAAAGCCGAGCCGCTGAGCCTCAAGGAATAAAGCTAAAACAACAGATTTGTTTCTTGGCTTCTCTCTTAAATACGCGGAGAGTGTTTAAAGCCCTGTAAGGAAACGCTGTGGGGCCCTGGATATGAGAGAGGCACATCTAAACCCTTTCCCAAGAGGAAATCTCTCACCTCGGTGGGGTAAATTAGCTCATTAAGAGCTGCCAGAAGCAGGCAGGAAACCTGGGAAGTGGGAGCTTTCATTCAAAGCATAGAAAATTATAGATTTCTTTACACATTAAAAAAGCATTTATCTTGGCTGAAAATGAAACAACTTTTCAATGATCAACACATGGTTTAAATCTGCTTTACTAATTTATATCTCTCCACCCATCTGCCTAGTTGTTCAGCTACCAGGAAATTCAATTATATTCAATACATCTTCGTTGAACACCTACTATGTGCCTGTGGTGCATTTATAAATTTTTATAAACACAAACAAAAAACAAAGGCAGGTGTCTTTCCTTTTGTTCAGGAGGTGATACTCATGTGTATTAAAAATTAGAAGATATTGGCATTTCACTTCTCAACGAGCACTTATTTTTTATATACCAGGCATTGAGCTCAGATGCGAACACCACAAAATGGAATGTCAAAAGGGCTGCCTTCAGTGGAATCAAATGATAAGATGTATAGAAGGGTAACAGGTAAAGTAAGGCAGGGAGTAGAGAACTATAGAGAGGGAAGTTTCTCCACAAGGTTTTCTAGAGGAAGCAGAACCCAGACTGATCTTGAAGTATACAATACAAACAAAAATGGTTCCTAGAGGATATGACTTTAGTCTTTTCTCTGCTGCTGTAACCGCAGACAATTTCAGTTCTCTGGGCCTTAATTTCCCTCTTTAAAATGAGCACTTTGTACTAGAATTATTCATATGTTTATTCATTCATTCATTCTTTCTTTCTTTCACTATTCAGGACCAATTATCCATCCCAGATAGTCTTGACTTTTTTTGATGAAGCCTATGGGCCTTTTGTCAGACTGTTGTTGATATAAAAAATAAAATAGATAAGAATACAAAGGTAACCAATTATATTTTTTAAATACTTCTCAAACTACTTAAAACCAAAATTGTAATTTATTATTTATTTATTTATTTATGAGACGATTTCTCTTGTTTTGTTGCCTAGGCTGGAGTGTGGTGGCCTGATCTCAGCTCACTGCAAGCTCCGCCTCCCGAGTTCACGCCATTCTCCTGCCTCACCCTCCCGAGTTGCTGGGACTACAGGCGCCCGCCACCTCACCTGGCTAATTTTTTGTATTTTTAGTAGAGATGGGGTTTCACCGTGTTAGCCAGGATGGTCTCAATCTCCTGACCTCGTGATCTGCCCGCCTCGGCCTCCCAAAGTGCTGGGATTACAGGCTTGAGCCACCGCGCCCGGCCTTATTTTTTATTTTTTTTATTTTTTGAGATGGAGTCTGGCTCTGTCGCCCAAGGTGGAGTGCAGTGGCTGGATCTCGGCTCACTGCAAGCTCTGCCTCCTGTAATTTATTTTAATGTATACCTTTGTTAACACTTTGTAATGACTAGATCCAGGCTTAATTACCTGGAAATTGCATAGGCTTAATAACCACTGCAATTTCAAAGTATCAAGAAGTGTCAATGATATTTCAATGTCTCTGTAATGACTGTCCTATGATACGCAAGGATCTGTGATTTCAATTGGTGACAAAATCACAGATCCCACTAAAACTACATTTTGTTTCTCACATTCATGATTGAAGGAAATGCTAAGTTTCAATTAGAGATAGGTTAAAATAAAGACATAACTTTTTCCATCCATGTTCACAGACCCTGTGTTAATTTTCTGTGGCTGCCATAAAATGTTACCATAAACTTGGTGGCTTAAGATAATAGAGATTTATTCTCTCACAGTTCTGGAGGCTGGGAGTTCAAAATCAAGATGTTAGCATGACCTTCTTCCCTCCAGAGATGCCAGGAGAGAATTTGTTTCCTGCCTCTCACAGCTTCTGGGGGCTGCAGGCAGGCATTCCTTGGTTTATAGCCACATCTCTCTGACCTCTACCTCCAATTTCACATCACCTTCTTTTCTGTGTGTCTGTGTGTGCGCACGTGTGTGCACATGTGTATGTGTGCCTAATCTTTCTCTCCGTCTCTCATGAGGACATTTGTGATGGCATTTAAAGCCCACCCAAATAATCCAGGATAAGCTGGTGCTCCAAAGGTTTTTAACTTTTTCCCATATTTTTTCACATAAGGCAACGTGCACAGGTTCTGAGGATTAGGAAGTGAGCACATCTTTGAAGAGTTATTTTTTAAGCTTACCTTAGCCCCCCTGAATTCTACTCACACTTTGTAGAGATCTATGGACCCCCAATGAAGAACCCTTATCTTTTACAAGGATTATATCAAGGTGCCCACAAGTACAAATATACCTGTAAGACCAGATAGTAGTAAGCGCCATACAGAAAACTAAAGCCAGGTAAGAGAAATAGACCGGGGGAAGAGGCGATGGCTGAACAGAGTGAATGAAGCAAGAGACTGAGCCATTTGACTTCACTGCCGAAGAGTAGTCTAGGCAGAGAAAATGGCAAGTGCAAAGGTGTGCAGTTAGATGCATGCTTGGCATGTTTGAGAAGAGGCCAGAGACCAGGGTGTATGTGTGGATGAGCAAAGGGGTGAGTAGTAGGAAATGACATGTCAGAGGTAGTCCTCAGGCAGATCATGATCCCCAAGAGATTTGTAGACCATGGGAGAACTTTGGGGTTTATTCCAATGCTTTGCAAAATCCCTGATGGTCCAGAGAAGTGGAAAAATGTAGTACGGTATCTATTCTAGAAGGATCACCCTGGCTGCTTAAGGTGAGTCTGTGGTAGAGGGGGAAGACCAGGCGAGCAGGCAGGTCCATTGGACAACTACTGCCAGCAGGATGAGCAAGAGGTGCCGGTGGCCTGGACTAGGGTAAAGGGTGGACAGGAAAAGAAAGAGTCAATGTGGGAATACATGTGGAAGGTAAGAACTTTCTAAGGTGTCTGAGACCTCAAGAAAAGATTGGAAGAATGTGGATCAGTGGTGTGGTAAGGAGAAGAAAGGATGTTTGACAAAAGGAACACGGGAGTGTCACCCCCTGTTAAGCCTGGCCATATAGGTAGAAGTGGTGACGAGGGATTCAGCTGAGAGTGAGAAAGCCCAGTGTGCCTCTTTGACTGCTGGACTGTGATCACACAGAACAAGACACAGCACAGAGAAGACAGAACCAGGAAGGTGCACAGCAGAAAGAGAAGATTGACACCCACCAAGGCAGACTTTCTTCTGTTGTGCCCCCTTCTTGACATAGAGCTTAAGACCTTATTTACTTCTCCTTTTCCAACTAGAAAGGTAAATTCTATAACAGCTCCCTTGCTTTCATTGCTTAAAATCTCTTGAAACAAGGGATACATTGAATATATATATATATATACACACACATATTCAAAGCACATTGTGCGTTGTGTCCCCCAGAAGTCCTAACCCCTAATACTTGTGACTGTGACCTCACTTGAAAATTAGATCTTTGCAGATATAATTGATTTAAAATGGAGTCACACTGGATTAAGTTGGGCTCTAATCCAAAAACTGATGTCCTTATAAAAAGAGAGAAATTTGGAGACAGTAACCCATACAGAGAGAAAACAGCCATGTGACAATGAAGGAAGAAATTGGAGCAAGTGGAGTCATACGGCTGCAAGTCAAGGAATACCAGGAATTCCCAGCAACCACCAGAAGCTAAGAAGAAGCAAGGATGGGTTTTTCCCTGAAGTCTTCTGAGGGAAAAATGGCCCTACTCATACCTTGATCTCTGACTTCTATCCTCTCAAACTGTAAGAAAATAGATTTGTGTTGTTTTAAGTCACCCAGGCTATGGAAATTAGCATGGCAGCCCTGGGAAACTGATACAGAGAACTTGCATGAGAGAGAGAAAGTGACGTGATGGCCAAGCTGTGGGACTTGAGACAGACTCCTGGTTCCCCTGCTTGTTTGCCACATTGCAATCCATTGCCCACCCATGTTGACAGGAGGAGCACAAAGAAAAGTCTCTCTGCTTACATGCATCTCCTCTGACATAAACTGTCACCCCAAATCCCATCATCCCTGCTTTGACCCAAAGCATGAAAGAAAGGCCTCTGCTCTCCAGGAGGGGCTCAGACATGCATGACACTATGACAAATCCTTGTTGTTAGCTCCTTCTCACTTTTCAAGTCATCGAAGTTGGCTCTGGGGGAACAGGACACAGGATAGGTGAATTGCATTGAGAAAAGGTCAAGAAACGTGTGGAATGTGGGGAGTTGCAGGAGAAATTCCATAGTGGCAACTTCGTGGCATCTAATGATCTGTGTGATGGCAGGATGAAGTGGGGGTGGGAATGAACTTAGATGATCATGATAAGGTGTAAAGACAGGGGAAGGGCTCAGAAGAGAGTTGCCATTTAGCTCAGAGTAGAAACACTTAACAGCCTACTTGAGGCAGGCATTGTCCCCTTATGTGGCCAGCTGACACAAGGCCAGGAGCAGGAATGGAAGGCTTGACGTTTCATCTCAGCTCTGCTGTTGGAAAGGATGGAGTTACTGAACACATTTAATGGCATATATGTGGTCTCCCTTTTTAAAGCACTGATGACTAAAAAGCATTTTTTAATCAATAATCCTTAGTTGAAAGTAATTGTTGGATAGGGAAAAACAGAGGTTACTTTGGCTGTCACCAGAGAAGGATCATCAAGATTACAAACTCCAACATTACTATTTTGATGTGGACCACTTTATAGATTGTGTCCCAAGGACTTTGAGTTTTAAGATTATCACATTGCACTGAGGTCAAGAAGACCCACTCATTTACATTGCTTGAGCCTAATTCACATTGCTTGTGCCTATTGAACTTGAGACTCAATATTAGTCAAAGTGGATTGATAAAATATATTGGCATTTTTCTCCCTCACATCTAAAAAATAATGTAGGAAAATGAAAAATAACATCTAGCATATTCAGTATGCTAATTTTTATATCAGTTTTCACTTATTAGCTCTAGGCAGAGAGTCCTTGTGGGTAATTATGTTTTAATATAGTACCAGCCTCTTTAAAAATGGTGCCATGTGCAATTAGGAGTTCAAAATGATCTTGATGAGGAAGTTTGATAAAATGTCTCTATTTGAGAAAACACTACAGCAGTCTTCAAGCGTAAGACCATTGGGCCTCATGTTGCTTGTGAAAACGCAGTAGAATGGGCACATGGAAGTAACATGTGCTTCACTCAAATGATTTAAATTATAGATTAACACCTCACGTCTTCTGCCATGCTTTTGATTAAGTGAAATAAGGAGTGTGAGCATTTGACAAGTTGAAGGCACATGCCTCTCTTGTTCAACACTCTACCCAGTCTGCGGATGCCATTCCTAGACATGAAATGAGTTCTAATCAAAGACATGCCCATTCCAATTTGAGAAAAACGTCATGGTAGTTTATAGAAAACTTCCTTTCTGCACTGACCCACAACCTAAACAAAAGGTCAAAATCATCTAAGTTTTTTCAAAACGAACAGTTGTGATATAAGCCAGCTATGTAGTGTGGACAAAAGCCCACACAATTCCTTTGTAAGCTGCAGAGCTAAGTAAACACTATGAAAGCCTGCTATTGTTTACTTCGATACCTTAGTCAACACTTTGGAATCATTAGCTTTGGGCCCTTGGGTAAAGCTGTTTTTAAGTTCTCCATTTCACAGTCAAGGTCAATGTCTACTGTAGCCAGCAGACTCAGAACCCGAAGGCCACTTCTCTCTTCACATACACATGTTCACTCTCACGGACATCAACAGAAGGGTCTCCTGAGACCCAGAGGCAGGATGGGGGTTAGTTCCCTCTCTCCTCTTTTACCTTAAGATGAAATGCTAAGGACTCAGAGTTTAGGTCTATCAAATACAGCAGTCACAAAGCAAGAAACAATACATTTGAAGTGAACAGACAGATACCAAATATTTTGGCCACAGAAATTTTAGCAATGTCAAACAGTGTTAAATTATCTTCTCACCAAACCATCCAACCGAGATACAAAACCTTCGGCTTCAAGTATCACTCTTTACGGCCACAGATTATCAGTGGGATTCAAACAACCAATCACCATAACGCATAGCCCTCCTAGCCTCTGTATATGCACAAAGACCATATACATAAATCTTGGTCTAGAAGGCAGAAGGCTTCAGTCCCAGTCACCCAGCCACTGACACTACCTAGTAGGATGACTCCTGTGAATCACTGAAACTCTACAGAGATGTGTTTTCATTTCTTTAAAAAAAAAAAAAAAAAAAAGGATGACTCAAAAAAAGCATTCGAAGCCTTTTCTGTGATGTCTAATAACTAAATAACAGAATCTAACTGTGTAAGTCCACAAGCACAGCAAGAAGAAACTATAAACTTAAAATAAAATAAATTCCCTGGGACAGTATTATCTTCAATTATGAAGTACAGGACATTAATCATTAACACTACACCTCTGGCAAAGAAAGGTAAATTAAACACTAAGGTGACTCTCTGGGCTGTGCCTAAGGTGCCGACCCAAGCAGCTAGGCTGGTATAATACCAATGCTGACAATTAACTGGATATGTAGCCAAGGCCAGTCAAACCCAAGATGCCTGGGATTAGGGAAGGGAGAGGGCACACATACAGAGCAAGTCTAGAAAATTCTCCAAGGCCAAGACTCATGTCTCAGGCCCTGTGACAGGGCAAAGGATACTGCAGTCAAGAGGTCCCTTCATCTTCAACAGACTGGGTTCATTTGCAAGTACACAGAAGCCATATTGTACACAGAGAATTGGTGTCCTGTCCAGCCTGCAGAAGCCTCCTCAACACACAACACTCTCCCTTGAAGCACAGGAGTTATAGAATCACTTAAATGAGATTTAGACACCATATATAAAAATCCTTCCAATGATAAGTATCTTCCAAGTACTAGGAAGAAAGCAATGCACACATGCTCCACCCCATCATCCTCCGACCCCACCCCCTACACACAGAGCAATTTCTGTCAGCTTTGACTGCTCATTCAGAATGGCCACTAAGAGTTTAGCTAGCTCAGATGAAAGTAGTAACCCAGGGACTCTGCTGGCAAACCCTCATTGGGTAGAAATTCTGTGGATTAATCAGTCATCTGCCAAACCATGAAAGTCAGACACACTTTGTGGATCTGTTCTGGGCATACAAGTTATAGCATGCTACTGACCCCCCTGAAAGGCAGTGGAATAGATTCTTATGATGGATTGATTAATTGGCCAGTTGGTTCACTGGTTGGTTGGTGAGTGGGTTCATTGGTTCTTTTAAGGATTGGTTGCTTAGTTAAGCTATTGTTTGGGTTTCTTATTTTGCTTTGCTTATTAAGAATTGACTAGACCATCTAATGTATAGTGCTTCTAGAAAAGAACATAGAATAACATCTTCCTGAATTTGGAGTAAGCAAAGATTTCTTAGAAAGGACCCAGGGAGCACTAAATAGAAAAAATGGTAAATTGGCCTTCATTAAAATTAAAGTTCTCTGCTTATCAAAATACATCTAAGAGAACAGATAAGGAACAGATTAGGAGATAATGATATCTGAGAAAGAATGTCTATCCAGAACATATAAAGAATTGCTATAATTCTATAGAAAGAACATCTATCCAGGACCTATAAAGAATTCCTACAACTCTATGGTAAAAAGATAAGCAACCCAATTTTTGAAATGAACAGAAGACTTGACAGACACCTTATATATAAAGGCTATATATATATATGACCAATAAGCACATGAAAAAGTGCTCAATATTATTACAATCAAGGAAATGCAAATTAAAACCACAATGAAATGCTATTTCACACCTATTAGAATGGCTAAAATGAAAAATATCAGTAACACCAGAAGTTGGTGAGGTTGTTGACCAAATGGAACTTTCATACATTGATGATGAAAGTATAAGTGATACCAACACTTTGGAAATTATGTGGCACTATTCACAATAGCAAAGACTTGGAATCAACCCAAATGTCCATCAATGATAGACTGGATTAAGAAAATATGGCACCTATACACCATGGAAGACTATGCAGTCATAAAAAAGGGTGAGTTCATGTCCTTTGCAGGGACATGAATGAAGCTGGAAACCATCATTCTCAGCAAACTATCACAAGGACAGAAAACCAAACACTGCATGTTCTCACTCATAGGTGGGAGTTGAACAATGAGATCACTTGGACACAGGGTGGGGAATATCACACACCCTGTCAGGGGGTTGGGGCCTGGGGGAGGGATAGCATTAGGAGAAATACCTAATGTAAATGACGAGTTGATGGGTGCAGCAAACCAACATGGCACATGTATACCTATGTAACAAACCTGCATGTTGTGCACATGTACCCTAGAACTTAAAGTATAACTAATTAACTGAATTAATTAATTAATTAAAATACAGGGAAAAAAGACACTTTCTTTAAAATGTAAACGTGCATTTACCCTGAGACCCGTCAGTTCCACTCCTGGGTGTTTATCCCAGCTTATAAAAAGACTTCAACAAAACTGTTCATAGAAACTTTATAAGCGTAGCAGTGTTTATAATAGCTAAACACTGGAAACATCCCAGGTATGCACCCACAGGACAATGGAAAAACAAACTGTGGTATAGTCATACAATGGAATAATACTCAACAATTAGAAGCAATAAATTATTGATACCTGGAACAACACGAATGGATGGATCTCAAAAACAGTATGTTGAGTTAAAGAAGTTGGATGTAAAGATTTTACACCATGTAATTCCAATTGTATGAAGCCCTAAAGGAGGTCAGATGAATCTATCGTGATGGAAATCAAAATAGTAATTGCTTCTGGAAAGGGGAGGGAGACTGTCCAATAAGAAGCCCGGAAGAATTTTCTGGGGTAATGGAACTGCTTTGTGGGTTACATGTGCATATGCATTTGTCAAAAATAATTGAAATCACACTTAAGATCTGTAGATTTCACTGTAAGTAATTTATGTATCAGTTGAAATATATGAAAAAAAAAGAACAGGCAGGAAAAGAGATGATGACATAAGGATGGAAATGACAATATTCCTATCCTCAAGGACTCTTCAATGATGGGAGAGACATCATTTCTCTGACGAGATCAAAGGGTGTAGGGGAGGAAAGGATGGAGTTACCGAACACATTTGACAGCATATATGTGGCCTCCCTTTTTAAAGCCCTGATGACTAGAAAGCATTTTTTTAATCAATTGAATACATAATCCTTAGTCTAAATTAATTGTTGGATAGGGGAAAACAGAGGTTAGTATGGCTGTCACCAGACAATGAGCATCAGCATTACAAACTCAGGCGGGGCATGGTGGCTCATGCCTGTAATCCCAGTGCTTTGGGAGGCTGAGGCAGGTGAATCACCTGAGCTCAGAAGTTTGAGACCACCCTGGACAACATGGTGAAACCCTGTTTCTGCTAAAATACAAAAATATTCACCCGGTGTGGTGGCGCACAACTGTAGTCCCAGCTACTCAGGAGGCTGAGGCAAGAGAATGGCTGGAACCCAGGAGACAGGTTTCAGTGAGCCGAGATCGTGCCATTGTACTTCAGCCTGGGCGACAAGAGTGAGACTCCGTCTCAAAAAACAGATTGCAAACTCCCACATTACTATTTTGATGTGGACCACTTCATAGATTGTGTCCCAAGGGCTTTGAGTTTTAAGATTATCCCGTTGCACCGAGGTCAAGAAGGCCCACTAATCTGTGTAAGGCACAATCTTCCTAAAGACCTTGCAAATATCTTGCCCATTGCCCTGTTCCAATGCCCAAATGCCCATATCACAGATTCTTTTGGGTTAAAGTAGAGATAGACACTTAAAAACCCAATACCCTACATCTTCCCTGTAGCCCATCTCTAATCCATGACATTTGAAAACTTGGTCTTCCCTTTGTAGACGTTCTTTCTCAAGTGATACCCTTCCTATCCTCCCACAAGCTATACAGCTTTATTTCCTGCATCCTAAAAGACACACATCGACTGATAAACTCAGCCCACATCTCAGAGACTTAATCCAGAGTATTAGATGGAGCCTAAGAGGGAGAGCTGGTGTATTCTAACATCAGGCTTGGGAAACCCAAAGGCTAACAGAAAGAGCTAAAACACTCCAGTTCCTAAGCTTCTAGATGACTCTCCTGCAGCCATTGACCATTAAAACATCATGGCAGCACCCTCTTTGAAGGTTCAGAGTCACTGAGCACCCAAACATGCCACCCTTTTCATTACTTCCCCAGGTCACCCTGTCCCAATTCATACATAGCAACAAACTAGCCTGACCAAATAAGCATGTTGCAGCCCAACAGCAGATCTGAAAACTTCAAAAATGAAAAACCACAAGTGCTGAAAGACAGTGTCACATATTCAGCCTTTTCATAAAAAAAAAAAAAAGAAGAAAAAATATCAAACCTGAGAATAAATCCACCTGTGGGTCCCTATCTCTACTGAGGTCATCAAAAATCCCTCCCTCTTTGTTTGCAAACTGTTCAGAAGCTAATGAAGGAAGCCAGCAAATAAACCATGATTAATGGCTGATTTGTCATCTGGGAAGGGAAAGGTGAGCTCCACGCCTCAGCCAGAGGAAGCAAACCGGAGGAGGTGGGGGCTGATTTATGGGATTGGGAGCACACTAATTAGAGCCTCATGGCAGGTGATAAGGGGGACCAAAGGCATCTGGGGAAAGCAAAGTGAAAGAAGGCAGGAACCCGGCCGGCCGAGTGCTTAGTGCAAACTGCAAGCTAGGGAGGGCAGGGGCCACAGAAACAAGCTCCAGACGCAAAGCAGACCAACTTTGAATTCCAAGAAAATTGCGTTTTGGAAAGTTCCCAGAAGCCACCAAGAAAAGCCCATGTTCCTGCATCTCAGATAAGGTCTGGAAACAAAGTCCTTGAGGCTCCATTTTGAAGAGCTGCCCCCATGCAATTGCTCACACCTAGTGGCCAGCATGCTGGGGTCACCCAGTCAGCCCTCCCGTGTCCTTCCTAGCCCAGTTTGCTCAGTGCTCCAACAGGTCGGTTGGTTGAGCAGTAATTGTCACCAAGATGTAGCCTTCACTTTGAAGGTCTGCACACGCTCCAGCCACATTTACTTCCCACAGATTTTCTGCATGTAGGGAGGAGCCATCAGGGTGGTGGTGGGGCTGAACCTGGGACTGGAAGAACAAGCACATCAAGGAGGGAAGACCCTCCATGCATCGTTCCCTTGAGAGAAGCCCAGGCTGGACAGTGCAGGGGTGGCCTCTTCAGACTACAGGCACTGTGTCCAGGGTAGAAACTCAGAAAGTCACGGACCGCTGGAGTGTGTCTAGGGAGGAGATTGAGAGGAGAGTGCACCCTGCCTAACTTTTCTGAGAAGAGGCTCCTTTTGCCAGAACAGCAGCACCATTTGCAGTGTGTGTGTGTGTGTGTGTGTGTGTGAACACTAAATGCACACACACCTGCAAGTACTCAATCTCCTCTCATATGCTTCAAAGGCTAACCCTGGGTTCTGTCTACCTTTAATGGGATGTGTCATTAGATGTAGCAAACAAGCATAACGTCCCTCAAGCATCTGCTTAACACAGCATTTGGGCAATGAACACACGAAAAGCTCACACTTCACCACTATGCAATATATTCATGTAGTAAAATAATATTTGTTTCCCATAAATTTATACAAATTTTAAAAGCACAGCAGTCTTTTTCCCTCTCTCATTTTAAAAGTGTGAACAAAGAGGAGGCAGAGAAAGAGACAGAAAGAAAGGCAGAGAGGGAGGAAGAGAGAGAAAGGGAAAAAAGGAAGAAAGGGAGGGAGGAATAAAGAGAAAAGAGGAGAGAGACGGAGAATAAAAGGAAGCAAGAGAGCAGGCAGCTGGTGCAAGAAGTAAGGGTCTTTTCTCTCATTTTCCTGTCTTTTAATAAATCACTGTAGCGGCCTGTGACCACTCTCTGTTATCCCTAAATGCTCAAGCAAACAGCTTTTCTTTGAGACTATTCAAGTGGCTGCCAGGGAGGCTGGAGCTGAGCAAGCAATGCGAGCCCCCGGCCTGCCCGCCTGTAATTCAGGTAGGAAAGTAAGCATGAAGTCAATATTCATGGTGCGGGTAAGAATTGCCACCACACAATGAAATGGTAATGAGCCGGCTCACAAAGGAGACAAGCCGGATAATCAGCTTTTAAGGAGATGCTGGGGCACACGAGGCTGCCAGGGCCTGAGCGGGCGCCCCGGCCATGGGCCCCCACCATCTGCAGGCATTGGCAGAAGGTCGGCGGGAGCCAGGGCAGGTCTCACCAGGCCCTTTTCCCCTGGCCCTGCCTCTCCTTTTTGTCATTCTGGTGCCTCAAGGAGCCTAAACTTTGAGGACAAAAAGCCACTTTGCAGCCACTTCCTCTTCACTGACTTTCAGATGAGTCAGGTGATGGCTGGCAGACAGATGAGAAAATTGAATACCTTGCAGCTGTACCTGGCATACATGCTAAACGCACGCAGTGGTCGTTACCTGACTAGCTCAAGATCGCTAAGCAGGAAATCTTACCCAAAATCGCAGACACTGGGGAGTGGAGTCAGACACTGGGTATTTATGTATGTCAGTAAATTCAAATACACAAAGAGAGATTTATTTTTATTTCTTCTATAAGATTCCACTTAATATACCTTTTTAACAGGCAGATCATTTAATCTCTTCAGCAAAATTAGAATCAAAGAAGGATCAAAAGGAAATGAAGCCATCAGATGAACAGCCACATGCAAGCTGCATTTAGACAGCCATGGGATTGTTCCAGGGTGATCGGTCGCCCCAGATTTGAAGATAATGTTTTTCTTGAGACTCCAATTTGATTTCATCTATGGTGTTGTCTACTGATGTCTGTTTTGAGATCGACTCAAACTCAGGCTTTCTACAGTTTCTCATTATTCTAGAGTAAATCTATTGTCTTCGTCACCATCGTCATCCTCTGTATTTGTACCTCTAGTCATTACAAAATTAATTTAGGTGACTGTATTGGTCTGTTCTCAAGCTGCTAATCAAGACATGCCTGAGACTGGGCAGTTTATAAAGGAAAGAGGTTTAATGGACTCACAGTTCCACATGGCTGGGGAGGCCTCACAATCATGGCAGAAGGCAAAGGAGAAGCGAAGGCACGTCTTACATGGTGGCAGGCAAGAGAGAGAGCTTGTGCAGGGGAACTCCGCTTTTTAAAACCATCAGATCTCATGAGGCTGATTCACTACCACAAGAACAGTGTGGGGGAAACTGCCCCCATGATTCAGTGATTCTCCACCTGGCCCCGCCTTTGACACATGAGGATTATTACAATTCAAGGTGAGATTTGGGTGGGTACACAGCCGAATCGTATCAGTGACCTACAGAAATACATACCAAAAAGCAAGATAACACGCAATTTAAAATAAAAAGTGAAAGGAAAATGAGGTAAGAGATGAGGTGAAGCCCAACGTCCTGTATCCTGGCCCGAGCTGAGCTGAGAGCTGGTTCATGGCTTTCTAGTAACCAGTTCAAAAAGAAAAACACAATCCTTAAAACCAGTGAATCTCAACTCAGCCCCAGGGTTTCTGATACATGTGATTTGGGGGTGGGGACCCAGGCATTTTTACGTTTTAAAGCTCCCTGGTGAGATAAAAATAGACCAGTTCCTCAGGACATAATCATTCTTAATGTTCATAGGAAGAACATTGTGTTATATGGAAAAAAAAAAAAAAAAAACTTCTCAGCAACTCCCTTACAGTAAAAGCAATAAAGGTGGTTATGTTAAGACATGAATAAAGCAAAGGAGATCAAGGAGAAGGGACGAGTACTCCAGGGAAAAGAAATAGGATGAGAAAAGTGAAAGTACATAAGCAAATCATGGAACATTTAGTTGTTGGTAAAAACATATACACAAGTGGAAGGAATTCAGCAAGCTGATGAAAAGGGCATTTTGGAGAACCCTGAATGCCCGACTCAAGGCATGAAGTTAAGAGTGCAAAAGGAAGAGAAAGTGCAATTGGCTGGGGTCAAATCCCAACTCCCCTGGTTATTAGCATGTGGGACCTTAGGCATGTTGCTTCCCTTTTGGGGCCTAGGTTCACCCATCTGTAAAACGGGCTAAAAAATGTACTTACCTTGTAGGCATAAATGAGATAATCTACGCCAAGTGTTGAACATGGCACCTAATACAATAGTACTGTGAACCAAATATCTGTGTTCACCCCAGACTCCTATGTTAAATCCTAATCCCCAAGCTGAGGGTCTTTGGAGGGTGTCTATGGGAGGTGATTAGGTCATAAAGGTGGAGCTCTCAGGAATGGGTTTAGTGTTCTTTTAAAAGAGGCCTGAGAGAGCCCCCTTCCTCCAGGGGAGGTTACAGTGAGAACATAGTCTATGAGTAAGTGGGCCTTCATCAGACACTGAATCAGCTGGTTTCTTGGACTTCCCAGCCTCCAGAACTGTGAGAAATAAGTCCTGACTTTTTATAAGCCACACAGTCTATGATTTTGTTATAACAGCCAAATGGACTAAGACAATTAACTAGTGTTATTATTTTCATTATTATTGCTGTTACTATTTTCTATACAGTGAGAACAAGGGAATAACATTATTTCATGGAATGGCTCTAAGATGTACTAGACTTTATATATATATATATATATATATATATTATTTACTTTTGTAACAACTTAGTCTAATAGGTATTATCATTATCCCCAATAGCCAATTGGATCTCAGTGTGGTTAAGTACTGTGCCCAGGTTGTAGAACAAGGAAGTGGTCAGACTGAGATTCAAACCCAGAAACTATGAACATTCTAATGATAAACTGAGGCCAATTTGCAGTAAAGCAAATAAAGCTTAGGCTTCACAGACATCAGTTGCCCAGGATGCTCCAAGGCTCTAAATCTAATTTTACATTTATGCTCTGTATTTTTTTTCTTAAGTAGAGATCCCAAATTTACTCAGTTAGATCCACAAAACCTGGACCCATCTTGATGATAATATATATGAATAACATCGTCTGATCAGAACGGTGCCCTAACAAGGGAGGACCAAGGATAAAGTGATAGGAGGAAGGTCAAGAGGAAATGAGTTTTGTGAGTAGAGACAAAAAGTTCAACCTAAGCCACATTGCATCAAGGAGACCACAGAATAATCAAATTGGGGTATTTGTAAACATGGTTCAGGAGAGCAGGTAGTATAAGGAGATATAGACTGGGAATAATGGGGCGGACAGTAAGGCAGAAATTATTACCCACAGTTCTAGAGCTATGCTGTCCAATAGAGAAGCCACTAGCCATATGTGTCTATTTACATTTAACTTAACTAAAATTTAAAAGTCAGTTTCTCAGGCCCATAAGCCCCATGTCAAGTGTTCAGTGACTATATGTGGCTAGTGGTTCCAACAAGGAACAGTGCAGGTACCTTTGCAGATAGTTCTGTTGGATAGCTCTGGTTCAGAAAGTCAGAAAGTGATTAGGGACAGATTCACGGGAAAACATCTGAGGAACAAATGGAAGAAGAAGACAGGGAATAAACTGGGGAAATTGGGCCATAGAATCAGAAAGAGAACCAGAAGATGGAATTCTCAGCAAAGAGAATTTCAAAGCATTTATTCACCAGCTCAGCAGTTAGCAAAGACCTTGAAACGGCACCGTTTTCTTACAGTCACAAATACTCCCTGAACATGGCCCTGCCCAGAAAGGAAACCTTGAGAAGGACAAACGACAGCAACAGTTAGGGAAGCAGATGCCCAGAGGCTTGCTTGCCCACCCTTTCATCAGGAAAAGTCTTTAAAATTGTACTCAAACGGACAAGGCACACGTCTGCCCATGCCCACACGCACCTCTCCAACAGGCAGCTGCCTGCATACCTACGCAACTTCCTGTTTGCTTGTGCAATTACCTACGGTTCACATAAGAATGCATGTTCTGAGTGCAGCCTTTTCTGGCCCACACATGTATGTGCATATTTTGAAGGTGCAAATGAGGCACTGAGCATAGTTTTTTAATGTAGCCCTAAGGGGTACATTATTCTGATCAGCACTAACATAGTAGTCCTACATTAAGGCATCAAGTTTAGGTCCCACTGGAGGCCGCAGTGTTAAACAAGCAAACAAACCTAGTTTCCCCATGTGGCCCAAAGTTTTCCTTTGCCCTTCACTTCTGCCTCCTCCTGTTAAAGTCTCACTGCCTGCCAAGCACCCACCTCCTCCTAACTCCAAGTCTTCCCTGAGACTCTGGCTCGTAACCCAGGTATTTACATAGGTCTCTGTGTGTGTCTCCCCTACTTAATCACAACCTTGTCTTTTTAACCTTTGTCTGCCCCATATTATCATGCATCAACTTTTGAAATGTGTCCCAGTGCACTTTCTTTGGGAATGAGTTCCTCAGTCACAGAGTCTGTGACTGCAGCAGAGTCTAGCTAGGTGCTCAATAAGCCATTTTCCTTTTTCTCCTAACAGCTGGACCACATTTCCCAGCTTCCCTTGCAGTTCTATTCAACCATGTGACCAAGTTCTAGCCACTGGAAAGGGGCAGAAGTGATATGTATGACACCTCCAGGTTGAGGTAATTAAGGGCAGATATTTCTTCTACATACTTGCTCTCTTCTCTCATCTAGTGGATGGAAACGAGGACCCAATCAAAGGCTCTGTGGCTTTGGATGCCACAGCAACTAGACAGAAGGAACCTTGGTACCTGAATGGCTGTGTGGTTCAATCTCTCTCATTCCCCTGCCCACCTCTTTTGGACTGTGATAATAACAAGAAATAAACATTATGGTGTTTGCATCCTAAGATTTGAGATTTATTTATTAGAGCAATCAGGCTACTCTGTTGTAAATTAATTGCAAAATTTCCTCCAATTATTTATCTTCCATGCAATGTAATTAACAGTTTCTTCCATTAAGTGTTGATGTTTATTTTCCATTCCTTGGACCTAGGTTTGGCCATGTGCCTTGAACTGGCACATGAAATGTAGCAGAAGTGACAGAGCCAGTTCCAAGTCTGTGCCTCAAGAGACCTAGCAGGCTTTTGCTTACTCTTTGAGATCTCAGTCTCCACCACGTGAAGAAGCCAAACCAGTCGTTGAAGGTTGAGAAACAACATGGAGTAGAGCAAGTTGTCCAAGCAGACCAGAAGTTAATAAATCAAGCCAAGCTGAATCAACCAAACTCAGACTAGATCAGCAGAACTTCCTAGCCAGCCAACCCATAGATTTATGAAAAATAATAAGTGGTTGTTTTACGTCACTAAGTTTTGGAGTTCTTTGTTACACAGCAAGAGATAACTAATATGCCTGACTAATATAGTAACTATTTTAATAGATGATTATTCAAGCAGTGATATTTATTAGAACCATAGTCATTCATCTTCTAAGAAACATCTGTTTTTCTTTTTCCCTAACCAGACACTGGTGGCAGGTGTAATCAGGAAGACACTCCCACCCCTGCCACCACACACACACACTTACATAACCCTGGGCTATTCCAAGACACAGATGTATCCCATCTTTACTCTGTTGTCAGTTAAAACTATTTAGTGTCTCCCAGTCATAGCCAACAGACCCTAATGTTGTCTAAAGTTTTACATTCCATTAAATATTTCAATGGATTCCATATTTTTGCTTAGGGAGGGATTTTTCTTTTGAAATCTGCTTCGAAAACTGCCTATTGTTTTTATTTTGTGTGTCAGATATTTTCTAAATAATCTCTGGCAAATTCCCCTAAGAAAACTCTAGTTGAGGCTATGAGTTCCTTTTGCTACATCCCCTCAGCCAACAGCTTCAGCAGCAGCTGGGGTGGGTCATGATTGCTGAGGACTTCCTCTATTTAGTACACATCACACACTTCTCACCAGCCCACACACAGGGGCAGCCACCAGTTGGGGAAAGGGAACATTGAATCCCTCAGGAACAAGCTTCAGCACTGGGTGATGGGAGTTGATGGAGAAATACCTTATTCCTTTGGGGAGTTTTTTAGGGCATACTCCTGAAAAGCATTCCACATGGTTTCTCAAAGATCCCCTAGAGAACTGATCCCTAGTTCCATGTAATTGTAACAAACTCAATAGTGTACCTTTTTGCTGGCTTTCTCTCTATCCCTGTCTCACTATTCTCTGCTCCCTCACTCCATCTACCAGGGCTCACGTACCTGTTCCCAAACTACCCCTACCCAAGTCCTTACAAAACAATACACAAAACTTTTGTGTATGTGTGTGTGGCCTTATGGCTAAACTCATGCCTTTTCTCAACAACCCCCCATACAGTAAGTGGTGATTTTAACTCAGATTTTATCCCAAGGGCCAATTCTCAGCATGGTGTTGGTTCACAAACTTCTTTCATTCTTTATTGAATGAATGAATTAGTTAGCACATGAGAAGCTCGACCTGGTAGTTTTCATGTACAGTCATCCTTGCCCTGTTTTTATGAATAGGTGGGTTTCTCACCTTCATTCATTCAAATAATATTTACCATGTGTTAAGCACTGTGCTAACCGCTATGAATGTAAGGACAAATAGGGTCCTGTTAAACAAATGTGGGGTCGATTGCACTGACTTTGTTCATTCATTCATTTATTCACGTGCCAGGGCACAGACCTTGAGATCTGATTGCCACTTAAAACCTAACCCAGAGTTGGTCTGGAAGGAAGATAAAGCTAGCACAATAGGTACCAAATCTGGTTGCCTAGAAGACACATAAGGCGGGTGGCATCTGTTTTAGTTCCTCATGTGGCACACTGGCCATGAATGGACACAGCTCATAACAAAAGAGCACTAAAAGCTAAACTGCACTTCAGCCAATACCTTTCCCCATTGGTATATTGCTGCTTTTCTCTCCCAATACCTGAGACCCTTCCTCCTCCTTCAGCCACCATCTGCACATCATTCTAGGAAGCCTTGTTCTCTTCAAGATCTCATGGTCACAAATGACTTATTGCAAAGGTTTTTCTGCCCATAATATTGACATTTTCAAGATGGGTTCTCAAGACTCAATGATGGTGGAATTTTAGCTATTGTAACAGATAACTTAAATACTCTTCAGGCTGTACCTGTATCACGACACCTACAAACTTCAAGAGCTGACCTTATGGTAGAGAATGTGACAGTGAAAGACTGAAGCAATGATGAGACACCTCTCTGCTTCCTACACATGCTTCAATTCTTGTACCATGAACGTCTGTTTCTTCTCCATGTGACAGTTAACAGTAGATAATGGCTATCTGTCTTATCTTGACCTTACAGGGACATGCGAACAACTAAATAACATCCAGAGAAGCTGAATGTCCTTAAATAAAAAGGCCTTAGACTACTAGGAATAAGGCACAGAAATATGTTCTCATTAATTCAAATTTGTGCTGTAAATTTGTTTTATTTCAACTAAATAACTGAATATTCTTTTATCATCCTTATTACTAATATTCAATGCTTGTTTCAATATTTCATGCAATTTTTATATCAGTTCACCTTGATTTAAACATCTTTAAAGAGAAATGTTAAAACTCTGCCCTAAATTGAAAACCACTGACCCTTGTCATAAATAGACATTAATGTTAAAAAGTACCTAATTAATTAACCTATTAAACAAAATGTTAAATAAATGAAACTCTTTTTGTGTAACATCGGGGACACACATTTCATTCTTTGGAAACACTGCCCTAAAGGAAACAAAAATAAGGGTATTTATAGTAGAACCACCTAGAATGGAAGAGGGAGGTACAAAAACAAACCCAAGCTTTCTCATCACAGTAATTTAGGTCAATCCATTATTTATTTCACCCTTCTGGCATGCCTCAGGGAAGGTGAAGTTTCGTCACCCCACCCAACCCCCACCATGAGGGCTGTCAATATTTTCATCCACACTCATGTTTAGAAGTTTATGACAGCTGCGCA
The DNA here is from genome assembly GCF_000951035.1 of Colobus angolensis palliatus. Lineage (NCBI taxonomy): Eukaryota > Metazoa > Chordata > Mammalia > Primates > Cercopithecidae > Colobus > Colobus angolensis. The sequence goes on along the minus strand of NW_012116099.1, from coordinate 1,944,095 downwards.
GGAGGTTCTGTAATGTTAGAACACCAGCCTTGGGGTCACAAGAGGCTCTTGAAAATGAGATGGGAGAAGAGATGGCTTTGTTCATTCCAGTCACGGATTTTTCCTTGCCCGTTCTTGCTCTACAGCCTCTGAAAGAGTCCTTCCTGACCTACACACACTCATTCCTAGAGCATGAGAAGCAGGTGGTCTGAATAGAACCCTGTACTTACTGTCTTCTAGCAGGTGGTAGTTCTGCGTTGCAACCAGGCATCAGCAACTCCCCAGTTAGTGACTCCTTCTCTGTATCAGTAAGCTATTGCTACATAACAAGTGATGAGGCTTTAATAAATATAAAGAATGATTTGTAATTGATCTGTTAAACTCTGCGATTAAGAGGATGCTTCTCAAGTCTTTGAAATTGCTTTTCAAAATTTGTTCTCTTTAGACATTTAACCAGGTCTCTCCACACAATTTATTAGTCAAGATTTATTTTTTAAATGATTCCTTCAATGGTCTTTTTAAAAGAGAAAAAGTTCTGAGCACAGGAGCTCACAGCTGTAATCCCAGCACTTTGGGAGACAAAGATGGAAGGATCACTTGAGGCCAGGAGTTCAAGAACAGCTTGGGCAACATAGCAAGACTGTCTCTACAAAATAAAAATAAATTAGCTAGTTGTGATAGTCCTTGCCTGTAATCCTAGACACTTAGGAGGCTAAGGCAGGAGGATCACTTGAACCCAGGAGTCTGGGTTACAATGAGCATGACTGCACCACTGCACTCCAGCCTGAGTGACAGAGTGAGACCTTGTCCAAAAAAAACAAAGTAAACTGAACAAAAAAGCAGAAAAAGCAAACTTTAACCCTCATGCATTACAAATATCTCAGAGTCTCTACTAACAAAGGCTGGTGATATTTCAGAACTAAGACAGACAATTACCTCTGTGAGTTCAGAGACAGAAAAGGAATTTTGTAATTCTGAAAACTTCTACTTAATGTACAGTCTAAAGACACTGCGGGGAATCACAACAGCCCTTTAACAATGATGATTTTCTCTCTAATTACTGTTATGTCTAATAGCAACACGTCTTTATCCTCTGTGGAATGAAGCAAGGTATAAATATAAATAACATCCTCCCATTCATTCACACTTGAAAAAAATTAAAGCAGGTGTTTTTTAAAAGCTATGTGTTTGATTTAACGTTGTTTAAATATTAACTCACAACAACTAAGCATTACACCATTGTATCGATTATTTGAATTGCATCTAGTTTTTCCACTTGTTTGCAAGGTCTCCTTGAGTACTTCATTTTTGTCTTACAATATTTTTCAGTGGTTTCACGCAAGGAAGTATCCACTTGTTTTGAGCAGCAACATTGCTTCCAAAATTTTAATATCTATACAAATCACTTGAAGATCTTGTTAAAAACACAGTTGCTTTTCAATTACTACTACCAGTGTAGTAGGTCTGGGGTCAGGAGATTCTGCATTTCTGACCAGCTCTGAAGTGAAGTTGGTGACGTAGGTCCACACAAGAGTCAAGAGTGGACTTGTGCTGTTCTTCTAACACTTAAAATTTTACTAAGATGGAACATGATACAGAACGTGATGATCAGGCTGGAAAATAGGCAGCAGCTTACATCACGTCTATTGATGTCATTCACTCTGTGATCAGCAACCTGAACTCAGCCCGATGTAATGCCCAAGGTGTTATCATCTGGCTGGTCTTTTGCTGAACAAAAACAAGACACCCATTTGTGTGGACACAGGAAGCAGGAGTGCTGAGGCATCTTCACTTCTCTTCCCATCATCTTCTAAATTTGCATCTAAATTACTTTCCAATCTAAAAAGGCTGGATTCTTCCACTTGTCTTTGTAATTCTCTTCCCTTTCTTTGCTCAGACCTGTTATCAAACTGCCATCTGGTATACACATTAACCAAAGCTAAATAATGCAGGTGATATTGAGGTAGGAGGCAGGACTCAACTCCAGAGGCAGGGCTTGGACACTGGACCAAATTGAGGACTAGTTAAAACAAAAAGCAAAAGCAGCTTTCCATAAGACACGCCCACCAGTGTCCCATGTCAGTTTACTATTGTCATGACAAAACCAGGAAATTACTGCCTTTTTCCATGAAGAGAACCTGACAACCGGGAAGTTACCATCCTTTTCCTAGAAACCTCAACAAAATCTGCCCCTTAATTTGCATATAATTAAAAGTGGGTATAAATATGCCCCACATAACAGCACTGCCTCTGAGCTGCTACTCTGGGCACACTGCCTATGGGATATCCCTGCTCCACAAGGAGCAGGGACTCTGCTGCTGCTGCTGTACACTACTGCTCCAGTAAAAGTTGCTGTATAACATCACCCACCCACTCACCCTTGAATTCTTTCCTGGGCAAAGCCAGGAACATTCCCTGGCTAAGCCCTGCATCAATATCTACGGATCCAAGGCTTCATGGTAAGGTGTACATGAGCTGGATTTTTTCTATCAGGTGTTTGGTCCACATTTTCCACTTGGTAGCAATCCCTATGGATGGGGCTGGCCTTCTATTGGACAGCACATAGAACAAATCAGCAGGAGAGTGTTTCTAAGGAGGTGGAGCCTCTGAGATTTGGTTTGAGCCCTTAAATGAGAATATCTTCCAATTTCATGATCACAGTATTTGGATCAAGGATATTTCTTTAGCCATTAGTCTACCATCTCAGAAAGAGTGCTGTTTAATAGCTTGCTACAAAAAGTGCAGTCTATGGACTAATAGAAAGATCCATTGGTCTGGCACTGTGGCTCATGCCTATAATCCCAGCACTCCCAGCACTTTGGGAGGCAGAGGCATGTGGATCGCTTGAGTTTACGAGTTCTGGAGAAGCCTGGGCAACAGGCTCTTAAAACCAGACTCTACAAAAAAAAAATAAAAATACAAAAAATACAAAAAAAATCAGCTGGGCATGGTGGCGTGTGCCTGTAGTCCCAGCTACTTGGGAGGCTGAGGAGGGAGGATTGCTTGAGCCCAGGCAGCAGAGGTTTCAGTGAGCCGAGATCATACAACTGTACTCCAGCCTGGGTGATAGAGCCAGACCATGTCTCAAAAAAAAAGAAGAAGAAAAAGAAAAAGGAAAAGAAGGCAAGAGAGGGAGAAAGAAAGACCCATCAGTCAAATAACAGGAAACAAGGTCCTGGCTCCAATTCTGCCCCCTCTTAGCTGAGTGAGCTTGTGCAAGTCATGTCATCTCCCTGAGCTTCACTGCTATCCATTACAAAAATTAATTTCCAGCTCTAACTTTTCTGCCAGCTCAGATATCCCTTGACCTGAAATGCCTCCAGACCAGAAGCTACTCACAGCTATTGACCCACACAGCACAAACAGCCCTCGGACCACAGCCACTTCTGCAGGTGGATCCACAGTCACCATATTTCAGGGCAGGAAGGTCTGAAGGCATCCCATACCAGCTCCCTCATTAAGCACAGGAACAAATCAAGGTCCTGGAAAGCAAGATGACTCCTCCAAGGTAATTTGGCTCTTCAAGGGCAGAACAAGAACCAGAACACAAGGCTCCTAATTCTCAGTCCAACACTCTTCTTAACAACCCATGCACTCAAGAAACCAGGCTTGGGGAGGCCACATCAGGATGAAAAATTGCCCCTCTGTGCTGGATGACATGGAGCTCCTTATGGAACAAAAGTGTTGGAGTACCTGCAAGGCCACAGAAAGCAACGGATACTCCATCTGCTCCACATTTATCCAAATACACAGGGAAGACCTTATAAAGATTTGTTGAATGAGAGAATGAGTGATTCCTTTGCATTTTATTTCAGAGATGCATTTGTTGGCTTTTAGCATCTCTGAGTGTTTAAAAGGGGCTTTAGTGCCCTTCCCAAATTCCCTCAGCATTTATCTCTGTTCTCAAAGGCTGCTTACTGCAAACATGAGACTCTCTTCCTAAGGACTTCCTTTCAGACCACAGTACACGATCAGTCTGAGTACAGGGCACCCCAGAAGCATGGGAAAGTTAGCATTCCTAGAGAAACCCTTGATCAATGATGAATGAGGAGTTGGTGATCAACATCTTAACTTCTTCACTTCTGGGACAGGACAGCGCTGAGGCATGTTCTATGGAGTTCCAGAGTGCCTCAGCAGGACTGGGTTCTAGCTACCCACAGTCGTGATTAGCTTGATAACGTCCACTTTCTTTCTTCCTTCTCTTCCCTATCTCACTTTCCTACTCCCCCTGGAGTCCCCTCCCAAATACACTATTTGTCCCAAAATCATTATCTCAGGATTTGCATCCGGGGAATCCAAAACAAGATACAGTGGTATCAACTTGGTAGAAAAACAGAACTTTGAAGAGGTCCCTCAAATTCTTTTGGATGCAAGCTGAATTTTTATCTGATTCTGTTTTTGGGTTTCCCCAAAAGCAGCTGCTAAGAAAAGGATGCGGGTACAGGTAGTTTATTTGAGAAGTACCTCAGGAAGCAGAAGTGAGAGACTAGAGGAGTGAGACAGAGAAGGGAAAGAGAACCAATACGAAGTGTGTTCATGACTCAGTTGCTGTGGGAAACTGTGGGCACGACCTCACTGGGGAGTCCCTGAGAGGCCGTAGGGAACGCACTTCAGAATTCTACACTGGGGGGCAAGAAGCTGGTATTCATTCACTGACAACCCTCCTGGGGCCTCAGCTTCTGGGCTTCCTAACATGTCCTACAAGCAGCCCAGCCACATCCTAGAGATCACGGAAGCTCTCAGCGTTCAGGGGAGCTGCCAACAAGGGACCTCCAGGTAACCAACAGCATCTGCCATAGATGCTGCAGGATTTTCACTAGATCAAAATGCTACTCTGTTCAACAAATGATAATCTTGCTGCTCCCCAAAAAACTATGTTGAGCCTCCTCAGTTCTGAGCTTGCTTTGTTTTGGCTTCCTTGAAAGGTATCCTTGAACTCCATCAGTTCCCAATGCAAAACTTCCAGATAAACTGAAAAGTAAGAAGAATGAGAAATGAAACTACTAGGGGAAAAAATGAGCCTGAAACCTTCCTACCTCAGTCATGCAACAAATACAACTAGAAATGTTCAGCAGTCATATCAGCACCATGCCTACCCTGTCTTCAACACCCTCTCCCGGCCGTCGCACCTCACCACGGAGTCCAAGCCACAGTCAGGCTCGTGGGACCGCACAAACCCTTCCTTTGATGCTTCCCTGTTCAGTGTTACCGAGACGCCTGATCAGGGGGGCCCCGAGGTCAAGGCTCTATCAGGAGTAGGGTTTCTTAAGTGCCATGTGTGAGACACCATCTGACACTGTTTATAGATCGATTTAGCCCCTTATTGACCATGGGACAGAAGTTAAAAGCATTGCTTTTGGAGCTCAAATGTGTTAACTTCTGAAGTGATGTTTGAATTAGGGTTAAGAAGGGCCCAAAGTTTTGATCTGCTGATTAGATAAAAGAAAAAAAAATAAAAGGAAGAAAGGACATAAACTAAAGTATTTTTTTTTCAGAAAGGAAATCAGATTCTTTTTACTAAAACCAAGAGAGCAGCCCATGATTAATCTATCAACTAGAGTTGACATTAGATGTTCTGTAGTCACAGAAATATCTGAATTCTTCAGCCACCAAAATGTGGATGATCTATTAAAATGCAACTGCTGGTTTTGAAGTAACTCACTGAAAAAAGTAGCTTCCTTCTTCAATAGGTCAAGGCTAGAAAGAGAAGTATCCACTGGGTTCATATCTGAAACAATCACCTTCTTGCCAACTGTAAGTCAAACAAAGCACATTCCTTGCCTAAAAGTTGACATTAGTGAGACAATAGTCATGGAGTAAAAAGACACAAGCAGCCCCACAACTCGTGCTGTTAGAATTAGGCCTGCATTCCTTGAAATATCTTTGGATTTAAAACACACAAAAAATTCTAGAAAATAAATTCCCCTGCCTTACGTGAGCTCTGTGATAAAATGCCTGAAATGTAGGTATTATGCAGTGGGTCTGACCACTTTTAACTGATGTGTTTCTTATCTACCATGTGGCATAATAGGAAGCAGTGGCAATTAAGAAAATTAGATATGAGTAGGAAATAGTTCTTCTGATTAGAACCGAAGACTGGACATGCTGGATATTCAACAAGTGGAAATTGGTGTGTATGGCATGTTACGAGCTGACACAGACACACTTCTGCAATGCAATCACGATTATTGCATTAACAATGACCCGTGGCTCAACACAGTCCTGGAGTCTGTTTGGGGCCATTCAGAAAGAGCAACTGAAGTTCAATAGGATTTGAAAAGTTTAATAAACTCTATTGTATTCTAATTCTTTTAAAATTAGTAAGGTGAATTAAATATGGGTTAACTTTCTATTAGGCTAAATATTTGATGATCCAAAGGCTCACCAGAAAACAGTTGACTCTGGAAATTACCATCCCCACAATAAATAGGCCAGAATCCTTAGAAAATTAATTAAATGATGTCTATGAGTAAAATATCTAGAAGAAATAGTATTGTGTTAATATGAACTGGAAAGTATTTATAGGCAACTCAAAGTATGTTCTAAAATTATTTTGGATCCTATTAAGAACATAAAAAAGCAATAAAGATCTAAATCTTTTAAAAGCCTCTGGATTAAATGTAATATAGGCACAGATATTTTGCCAGAGCAAGACATTTGCTAACGATGGTTTGTGCAGTCTTTGTATCTCTTATAAGTCATGTCATATAAAGCTTTTAACTCGTTTTGAGCTCTGGAAATAACAATTGAAACTTTTATCATTTACATAATTGTTTAATAAACATTTATTAGATATCCGCAATATTGACGTATCAGTATGCACGCCTGGAGAACTCCAGATAGCCCTACCTTACCCAGGTGGCAAGGGCACATTCCAAATGATTGAAGTATGCCCAGATGGTCTAAGCGTATTTAATAGCATGTATGTGTGGCAGGGTGGGGCACAGGAATGGTATATATACATCATGATAGAAGTGGCTAGAATTAAAATCTTTCACATCTTAGACAAATACCTGTGGTTCAGTAAGATGATAATTTGAACATAGACCTTGATAGCTATCCAAACCACATTCTCTGAGAGCCACTAAAAAGCCATTCATTGTTTAATTTTTTTAGTCAAGAATTAATTCCTGAGCATCTATTAAGTGCCAAGAACAATTCTAAGTGCTAAATCACATTAGGGAACAAAGACAATGTTCCTGGTGCCTATTGTTACAGTCAAGGTAAGTCTGAAAAATTTTTAGAAACAGAGTTTTTGATCCATTTTTATCACACCTTTATAATACAAAGGCTTAATATTGAATAAAATGCTTTAATGGCAGTCTCATTTGATCTAAGCTGAACTCTATTCCTGAGAAAATCACATGAATTGAGAATTGGAGGAAGTCAATTTTCTCAAACATAGTGAGAAAAATTGTCCGTGTGAATGAGATTTTGATAACTTTTCTCTGGTGTTGTAAATGATTTATTCCAAAAGTTAAAGTTAAAATTGCTTTTATTAGAGTTTCAGAATCAGTGTTTTGAGGTGAGCCATCAGACATGAGGCAAAATTATGTGTATCAGGAGCAGAAGTTGTTAAACCTGACAGCCAAGTTCAGAATTTGCTGTTCTTGAATTTTAAGCCCAGTTCTTGGCCCTTTGAAGCATTCTGTCTGTACAGTTTTTTCTCTCTTAGATAGAAGGAACCTTAATTTCTTTATATTTCAAGGGGCCTAACAATTCAAAAATTAAAAAGATTATGCAGATATATGGGGCCACCTTGGGAAGGCAAATAGAGAGGTAAAATAAGAATGTTAGACAGGGTAACTTACAAACATTCTGTCTTGGCATAAAATCTGTAATTTGATGTAATTATTAGTTATCTATTATTAGCTAGCTTTAGATACTGCAGCTAATTACATAGATATAAAAGACTCTGCCTTTAATAGCCTGATATAGAATTCTAAAAATAAACAGTGATATATGAAAGGTAATAAAAGAATGCAAGATAATGTTATAAAAGGAAGAAGGAGGAGAAGAAAAAGGAACGGAAGAAAATGTGTGTAGGGAGACCATTCTCTCACAATGAGGAAACAAGTAGTTTGTTTACATTAATCTCTGCCACATATTTACTCCTTGTGTGAAAGTTAGCTCTTTGAAGTCACTGGATATAGTAGACACAGTCCTCTCTGCCCACCTGAGTTCACCTCCATGTACAGCGGCCAGTTTTCATGCAGGCTGGCAGCTTCCCCCTCATACAATGAAACCTCCCTCTGCTTCTCAGCCTGATGGCTTTCTCTAGCGCCACACATGGTCAGTCCAGCACCGGACAGCCCAGGAGAAGCCCAGCTCAGAAACACTAGGGGTTTAACACCTCCACGGCAATTCTTAACCCATGAGAAACAGAAGTTGATAAATATGCAGGGTTCCCTGACACGTGCGAGGTGTGTTCCACATGGTTTCCCAGAGGGCCCCGGCAACAGTGAGCCCCACCACCCAGAGCGGTAGCCTGAATTGGCTTCCTTCCCTCTCTGTCTCACCCTTCACCACCCTCTCACCTGGCTTTCTGGAATCACCTTCCAAACCAACTACCTGCCTCAGGGCCTGCTTTGGTGGGAAACCAAACCAAGACCAAAGGGAATGATAATTTAACAGCAGTCATTGCTAGGAAGCTTTCCATTCACCTAACCCTAATGTCTCCTCCTATAAAAGTCATTTTCTCCCTTAGTAAGTCCTTGGCAATATAACCTTAACCCAAACTCAACATTCCCTACAGAGAAAGTCAGTGGAAAGTCTGTAACCTTCCTCACCAGCCCTCTTGCCCCGCCTTCAACCATCTCTCTTATTCTCCTCTCCAAGCGTCCCTCCTCCCAGTAAATCTCCATATTTTAACATAAAGTGAAATTATGACTGTTAAATAGAAAATGGAGAAATTTGCAGTGGTTCATGCTGAAATTTTTTTTCCCCAAAATTGATGTGGTTTATAATGATACCGAGTAGTAAAAACAACAGAAAGCAACATCATGGTTTCTCCTCATATTGGCCACTTTCCCTTCCCAACTCATCTTCCCAGACTCTTTCTCCTATTTGATATTTAAAAGGTTGACACAAATGCCCTCCTTCACAGCTTTTCAGAAAAGTTGATAATAACACTGGCTAAAGTTTATTGAAAGCTTGAGTGTTTTATGTCAATTAACTAACAACTTTCACAACAGCCCCATTTTTATCATCCCATTTTTTCAGTCTTATTGAAGCATAACCTATAAATAAAAATTATATATATATTACAGTATGCAACATGATGTTTTGATACACGTATACATTGTGAAATGATCACCATGATCAAGCTAATTAACATATTCATTACCTCACATAATTACCTTTGTGTGTGTGTGTGTGTGTGTGTGTGTAGAGCTTTTAAGATCTACTGTCTTAGCAAATTTCAACTACACAATACACCAATATTAACTATAGTTACCATGCTGTACTTTAGGTCTTCAGAACCCATTCATCTTGCATAACTGAAACTTTGTCCCCTTTGACCAACATCTCCCCATTTCTTCCATCCCCTAACCACTGGCAACCATTCTACTTCTGCTTCTATGAGTTCAACTTGTTTTAGATTCCACACATAAGTGAGATCATGCAGTATATCATTTTGTGCATGACCTTCCATTTAATATCATGTCCTCTAGGTTTAATCTTATGTTGTTGCAGATGGTAAGATTCCCTTCTTTTTAAAGGCTGAGTATTACTTCCTTGTCTGTGTGTATCACATTTTCTTTGTCCGTTTATCTGTTGATGGACACTTAAGTTGACTCTGTAGTTTGGCTATTCTGAATAGTGCTGTAATGAACATGGGAATGCAAACATCTCTTCACAATCTTGTTTTCAATTATTTGGATAAACATCCGGAAGTGGGATCCTGAATTCTATGGTACTTTTATTGTTGATTTTTTTGAAGAAGCTTCATAGTGGTTTCCATAATGGCTATATTAATTTACATGCCTACTAACAATGTAGAAGGGTTTTCTTTTCTCCACATCCTTGCCAACACTTCATATCTTTCTTCTTTTGGATAATAGCCATCTTAACAGGTGAGAGGTAATATTTTATTGTCGTTTTTGACTTGTATTTCTCTGATAATTGGTGATGTTAAACATTTTTTCATATACCTGTTGTCCATTTGTGTGTCTTCTTCGGATCAATGTCTATTGAGGTCGTCTCCCGCTCTTTATTTGGGTTATTTTGTTTTTTGCTATTGAGTGTTGTGAGTTCCTTATATATTTTGGATATTAACCTCTTATCAGATATATGGTTTGCAGATACTGTCTCCCATTCTGCAGATTGTCCTTTCACTATTTATTGTTTCCTTTGCTGTGCAGAAGCTTGTTAGTGTGAGAAGCTTGTTAGTGTTAGTCATAATAGACACTCCCATTTGTCTATTATGAACTTGTTCCTGGTGTCCTTGGAGTCATATCCAAAAAAATTATTGTCCTCACCAATGTCAGGAGCTGTTTCCCTATGTTTTCTTCTAGTAGTTTTAGAGTTTTATGTCATAAATGTGTATTTAATTTACTTTGAATTGATTTTTGTGTATTGTGTAAGATCCAGTACAATTTCAGTCTTCTACATGTAGACATCCAGTTTTCTCAACACCATTTATTAAAGACTGTTCTTTCTTGGCACCTTTCTCAAAGATCAATTGACTGTAAATCAGTGTATTTCCTGGATCTCTTTTCTGTTGCATTGGTCAATATGTCCATTTATATGTCAGTACCATGCTGTTCTAATTGCTACAGCTTTGTAGTATATTTTTAAATCAGGTATTGTGATGCCTCTAGCGTTGTTCTTCTTGTTCAAAACTGCTTTGACTTTTTGGGGTCTTTTTTGGTTCTATATGAATTTTAGGATTGTATTTTCTATTTCTGTAAAAAATGCCATTAGAATTTTGGTAAGGATTGCTTTGAATCTGTAGATTACTTTGGGGGTATGAACATTTTAACAATGTTACTTCTTCCAATTCATGAGCATGAGCTATCTTTCCATTTACTTGTGACTTTTTCCATTTGTTTCATCAGTGTTTTATAGTTTTCAGTGTATAGATCTTTTACCTTCTTGGTTAAATTTATGTCCATTTTTTACACTACTGTAAATGTGATTGTTGTCTTAATCTTTTACAGATGCTATTTTGTTAGTGTATGCAAACAAAATTGATTTTTATATATTGATTTTGTATCCTACAACTTTACTGAATTTGTTTATTAGTTCTAACAGTATTTTGGTGGAATCTTTAGAATTTTCTATTCATAAGGTTATGTTCGCTAGGCATAATGGCTCACACCTGTAACCATAGCACTTTGGGAGGCTGAGGCAGAAGAATCACTTAAGCCCAGGAGTTTAAGACTACCCTGAGCAACATAAAGAGACCCTGTCTCTAAAAAAGATTTAAAAATTAGTTAGGCACTGTGGTGCATGCCTGTAATCCAACTACTGGGGAAACTCAAATGAGAGAATCGTTCTAGGCCAGTAGGTTGAAGCTGCAGTGAGCCGTGATTGCACTACTGCAATCCAGTCTGGGAGATCCTATTCTGTAAAAAGAAAAAAGAAAAAAAAAATAGATTATGTCATCTGCAAACAGAGATAATTTTTCTTGTTCCTTTCCAATTTGGATGTCTTTTATTTCTTTTTCTTGATTAAATCACTATGGTTAGAACTTCCAGTTCTATATTGAATAGAAGCAGCAAGTGAGCATCTTTGTCTTGTTTCTGATCTTAGAGTAAAAGTTTTTAACTTTTCACCATGGAATATGATGTTAGCTGTGGGCTGGTTTTGCATAGCCTTTTTATTTTTATTTTTATTTTTTTGTAGAGATGGCAGAGTCTTGCTTTGTTGCCCAGGCTGGTCTCAAACTCCTGACTTTAAGCAATTCTCCTGCCTCAGTCTCTCAAAGTTCTGAGATTACAGGCATGAGCTCCTGTGTCTGGCCATATATGGCCTTTATTAGGTTTAGGTGCATTCCTTCTATCCCTAATATGTTGACAGTTTTTATTATAATAGGATGTTGTATTTTGTCAAATGCATTTTCTGCATCCGTCAAAATGATCGTATAATTTTTATTCTTCATCCTGTTAATGTAGTGTATCACATTTATTGACTTACATATGTAGAGCCATCCTTGCATCCCAAGGACAAATTCCACTTGAATATCTTTTTATTGTGCTGTTGAATTCAATTTGCTAGTATTTTGTTGAGGCCCACCGGAACCTGGGGCCATGGGAGCCAGTCTGGTCTTGGGACAGGTCTGGAGCCTGGATCTGCAAGGCCAGTCTGAAGCCTGGGGTGGGCCTGCAGCCTGGATCTAAGAAGGCTAGCTAGGTTTTACCGGGGTAGGCTCTGTGCTGGAGTCAGAGAAGTCAGGTGTTTTCCTCACTCTCCTTCTCCCATGCAGAGGGGGAGGAGTGATGCAGGTAACGTGAAACTGTCCTTCCTGCTCTCCTCAGTGCAGCTTTTCTTATTCTTGTGCTCCACCCATGTGCTGTAACCTCTCACTTAAATTCCTCAGCTTTTGTGAAGGTATCTTTGCATATGAATAATTCTTCAAATTGATGTTTCAGTATGGGGACAAGCACTGGAAACTCCTATTCTGCCATCTTGCTGACGTCACTCTTTCCATCATCCCCATCAACAGATGAGGAAACTCAAGTAACTTGCCCAAGGACACTGTCTTAGTTCATTTGTGTTGCTATAAAGGAATACCTGAGGCTGGCTAGTTTATAAAGGAAAGAAGTCTATTTGGTTCACGGTTCTGCAGGCTGTACAAGAAGCATGGTGCCAGCATCTGCTTCTGATAAGGGCATCAGGAAGCTTCCACTCATGGCATAAGGGGAAGAAGAGCAGGCATCACATGCAAAAGATGAGAAAAGAGGGAGGTAGAAGGTGCCAGGCTCTTTTTTAACAATCAGATCTCATAGGAACTAACAGGGCAAGAAATGACTCATTACTTTAAAGAGAGCACCAAGCCATTCATGAAAGATCTATCATTGAGACCCAAATACCTCCCACTAGGTCCCACCTCCAACACTGGAGATCACACTTCAACATGAGGTTTAGAGGAGACAAATACCTGAACCATATCAGACAGTCAACTCCCAAGTGTTAAAACTGGGATATAAACTAAGGCAGTCTAGCTGAAAATGGACATTTAATTCCCATGTTAATCAGCCTTCTCTGAGGTGATGTTTATTACTAAACTAACACAAAACACAACAGAAAACCACAAACCCTTGAATTATTCCTCAGAAGATAAAAGGAAGGGAAGGCTACATTGACACAAAAGAGCTCAAACCAGCATAGAGAGGCAAAAAGCTGGTTTGGACTGAGCTGCCACCCATAAATTACCACGATTCTTAAGACTGAACAACTAGTTCTTCTGACTAAGGCGCATTTAGAAAACCTGGTAATGATGTGCAATGGCACGACATCCTGGGTTACACTGATGTCTTCAAACAGAGATTATTAACAATGAGAAAACCTCTCAACTCAAACTGCTCCAAAGACAACTGAAACAATTGTGCTAACTCAAGATTTCTGTCCTGGCCACATGGCTACTTCAGCTGTGAGATATTTTGGAGAACTGCAAAGAAAAAGGCAGTTCTAGGGCAGAATCCACCTGATCATACCTCTCAATTTAGTTCCTATATCTCTAACCAAGGCAAAATGTCAAAATTTATTTTGTGTCAAATCACCTCTAGGGAAGCCACAATCTATTTAGACTCACATCAGAAAACTGGCATTTATCAAATTAAAAATGCAAGAAAATATGTTTAATTACTATTGTGCTGGTGTCAAATATGTAACTATGAAGTTCTTCAATCTTGACTTGCCTTAGAGTTAGATAGTAAGGGTATTAATTGACTTTTCATTTGCTTAACTTATCACTTTCAAGGCAACCACTAGTAATCCTCATTACCTGCCTTCCCCACAAGAGAAAAAAGAATGGGACAAGAACTAGCATATAATTGGTTGAGGGGTCAGTTGTTGTTTTTCGTTTTGTTGTTTTGTTTTGTTTTGTTTTGCAGATCTGCTTATGCTTGCACATAATTATGTAAACACAAAAACCCAGGGCTCCAGATGTAAACTTGCAATTACGGTAATGAACAAGAAAGCAGAAAGAGTGGAGAAAGACTAGGCCATACTTACAGTTTTACTGATTAAGGAAGAATCAAGAATATCCATGGGATTACTGGATATCTGCCCCATGAGTGGAGATATCAGTGGCAATGGAATGTTTTTAAGGGAGGAAGGAGTTCAAAATACACATCTATACTCAGCAAAGCCTGTTGATCTTGTCATGGTGGGTGGCAAAAATTGACAAAGAAACTTGAGCCACTGAATATCTTTTGTTTGCCAGTTGCATACGATTTTCTTTATATTGGGTGGGTTTTATCTGTATAGTTTGATATAAACAAAAAGCTACAAGCACTTTAACTTAGCAAGAAAAAAATTCAAGACCCCAGATTCCAGTTCTCCCATTCAAACATCACTTTCCCCATCTCTCTACAAATACAAACAACTTCACATTAAGGAAAGTGAGGCTCCCCAATTCACTGCTCATGCATGACATCATACCCCTGTCATTATTCAACTCTTAGTATATGAATACACTACAGCACAGTTTACAAGCACAGAGCAATCCATTTTGTCAATGGGAACGTTGAATTTTTTCTTCTTTTTTACTTCCAAGCATAGGGTAATTCCATAAGCAAGAATGCCTGGGAACACATGCAAATTTCCAATCAACACCCATTTTGAAAAGTCACAGTGTGTCTTGTCAGCAGTCTAACTTACAAGGTATCAGGTTCCACTTACCTTTTTTAACATCTAACAATTAGCCAGAAAGACAATCCATCAGGACTCCTATACCACTGTGTACTGGAGGAAGCAACAAGTGCAGATAGCTCTTAATCTTGCTCGTAAAGGCCATTGAGAATACTACTATTAACACCCTCCAAAACATCTTTCTGATGATGACTGTTTTACTGAGAAAAAAGAAAAAAAAGTTTTCTTTTCTCACTCTACCTTTGAACTATGCTAGAAGATAGGTTTTCCTGATGTCATGGCTATTGCCAAAGAATAATGATAATCCTTACTCAATCCAGTAATACCTTGTATATATATAACACCTCTGCATTCCAGAAGCCTCTTTATGAAACACTAGCTCTATCTAGCACTTCTACCCTCAGCAAGGTAGATTGAGGCATATACATAATCCTCACATACAGAATAGGAAAATGGAGACATTCAGAGTTAGGTAAGTCGATTCTCTAAGGTTGCACAATGCAGTTAACGATGAGGCCCGAACAGTCTGCATCCATTTACTGGGCTGCCTTCTCTTCTCCTACTAAGATTCCAAAACACTTAAATAAATAAATCAGACACCTTTGAAAAGAGAGTAATAATGGTTACTTAAGGCAGAGAAAACATTTCTCTTACCATCTCATAAAAATAGATACTATTTAAGGGCCTTTTTAAAAAGCCCAGGCCTCCCCATTTTCAGGTGAGTAATGATGGTAACTTGGAGGCTCACCACCAAGATATGTAGGACAGAGCTAAGTGTTAGCAGGAAAGGTATGGATCCAAGTTTTAGCACGATAGTTTTACCTCCAGCCTTGCTAAAGAAGGATACTGAAGGATGTAAGAACAACTACAATTTAGCCACCATATCAGACACTCCAGGCCTGATTCCTCATTTACTTGTACATCAACCTATAAGATGATAATAGCATCCCCACTTCACAGATGAGAAAAGTGAGGCTTGGGAGGTTAACTATACAAGGATCTCAGCCAAAAAGTGGCAAACTCTAGGTAGTCTTAGAAGGAAGATTATCTGCTGTTTCCGGAAGTCCTTAGCTGCCGTCAGTTCGGAGTCAGGAAGAATGATGTGTCCTAGATAAGAGACCTTGAGTGTACATGAGGTTGAATTATAAGAAATTGTTAACATTCAACTGCTTTCAATTCACAAAACGGGTATGTCACATGGTTCAAAGTATTACTTTGGGGGGTCCCTGGGATGTTAATGAAGGGAACAAAATTTCAAAAGTATGAATACCAAGGGCAAAGTCAGAAGCTGCCTTTGAAAGCACAACTGAGGGCTTCAAATAAAAGGGGCAGGCTGATGGAGAATTGTAATTCAAAAACTGCACCAGTACATAATAAGCTTGGTGAGAAAGGGTGTGTTCCCACCACTGGAGCAGAAACTTTCTTTCCCAGCCCTTCTAGGATTTTGCCCTTTCCATTCATCCTTTCCGATCAAATTCATCCTTTAGGTAAACACAGGAGGGATTAGAGACCTTTAATTGGCTTTGAGGAAGGAATGGTAATCTGAGATGCCCGGGCAGGAACTATCTTGTGTCTTGTGGGAGAGAAGCAGGGAGAGAAAGAGGAAAGGAAATATCTGCAGCCTGACAGGCAGTTCCCAGCCAAAGAAGACAGCATTCAAGAATAGGCAAGATTGTTAAACCATTCACCCAAATTTGTCTCTGAGCTACCAGCATGCCATTTTGGATTTCTGCTTCCCCTCCAGCTCTTCCTCTGTGAAGTAGAGAGGTTCAATGGCATCCCACAGTCTAGATCAGTGGTTTTCACACTTCTGCATGCATCAGTATCACCTGGGGTCTGGCAAGGGTAAGGGATGCTAAGACACAGGTTGCTGGGCCCCATACCCAGAGATTTTTGATTGAGGAGGTGTGGGGTAGGTAGGTTTTGAGAATTTGCTGACAAGTAACTGGGTGATGTTAATGCTGCTAGCCAAGGAGCTCACTTTAAAAATCAGTAGCCTAGCTTCCAGCTGTGTACAATGCATTGTGTCTTTCTGCCATGTAATGCAATTACCTGGACTGTGTTTGCACATATGGGAACCACACATGATCCAACAAGGATGATGCAAAGAGATGATGCTACCCAAAGGATTATGACAGTGGGTGCTATAACGCTTTGGTGCAAAACAGTTTGCAACTCAACTGACTTTGTGGGATTAGTATTAATGATATCTAACAGTCATTGACTAATTAGTATGTGCCAAGCAGTATGCCAAATCTCTACCCATGTTATCTTTGAAATATAAGTACTGATATTACCACTGTTTTACAAATGTAGACTCTGGACCTCATTGGATTAAGTCCATCATAGCTTAGCCAGATAATGGGGAAGGTGGAATTGAAACTTATGACTCTGACTTGCCACAGTGCATTGTACTTCCTGAGCTCCAGAAACAATAGATCAGGAAAAGAGAAGTCTACCTCCTGCATTCTTTGATAAAGGAATAAATATAGGTGACTGAGAGGTCATAGTTCTTTCTTTGCTCTGCTTGCTCATGTCTTTGCTGGGTAATTCAAACATTCTTCTCCAGCCCCATTCTCTCTTCCACCCTATCTGCCTTATGTGTTAAAATGCAGGAGGCAGGAGAAGGGGGTGTCCCACTGCCAGAGGTGGTGCCTTAGATTTACTCCTCTTTCCCTGTTGAAACAAACAACTAATCTTCCATAGGAGCATCACCTACTGTTTGGGGACTCCGGCACAGGAAATGTTATTATGGTTTTGGGCCCCAGTGGGAGTTAATTGCAAGGAATGGGACATCTCAAACAGAAAACTTTCTTGATTTTATGACATCCAATTCTTGCATTGTCTATCTCATCTCTTTGATGGTGGGAGGAAGGCAAGAGGTAGGAAAATGAAGCTACAGAGACACTGGGCTCTTATCTGAATGGAGGATTACTTTCATTGTTACCACTCTGGCTTTGATATGCTACTTAACTAGTCTCATAACTTGCTCCTTCACCCTGAGAGTTCCACCTTAATAGTTTAATCCAGGACCTGGCTGCCAGGCCTGGGACTACACATTACTAGGGTAGGAGTTGATGGAGCCTCCTATCTCAGCAAGAAGAGGACTGAGCATCTGACATGCAAAGTTCACGTGCAACCTCATGGACTGTATCGTTGGCTAGGGATAGATCTTCAGGAACACTTGCCACACAATGGCCAATTGTCTTGGAGTCACCAGGTTCAGAAGAGTTTTGTTCTGTTCTCCTTCGGTCCTGCCCTATGCCTTGATTTTACTGAACTTGAGTATACAAAAATGTGGCCACACATCTGCTTACAGTGATGACATCCTACAATCTCTAGTGAGTAATAAGTGAGGCATTAGGTCTCAACCAATTGTCCTTCATTCTGACCATTTTCAAACCTGTTCAGATATCTCTGCATTAAAAGTTTATGTACCCTTTGACCCAGCAATAACATTTCTAGATATTTATTCTACAGATATACCTGCACCTGTGTAAAATAAGACATTATAGCATTACCTGTAATATAATACTGGAAACAATCTAATCCATATGATCCATCAATAAGGAACTGGCTAAATAAATTATAGTCATTCGTACAATAGGATAACATGCAATCATTAAGAAGAATAGAGTAATCTACCTGTACTGGAATGGAACAAACCATCAAGATGTACTATTAAAAATAAAAGGAAAATATTATAGTATATTATGTATGTAGGTAGAAAAAAAGAAAAGTTTTACTGTATATGTATATGATAGAAATAGAATACACTTGAAGCATGAGAAAATAATAACATTGCTAGTCACTTCAGGAAAGATATTAGATGATATGCCCTAGGTATAGCTGGCACTTACTCATCTTTCCTGAGAGGCCTTGAAATTGATTATAGACATTATTCCATGCAGCCTGAAATAGATTCAAAGAGGGAAGGTAATGATATGGAATAAATCTCATGTTTCTTCTTGCCTCCTCCCTGCCGCAAATGGAAGATCCCCCATCCCCCGCCAGGTCCATGCATGCTGGGGAATACCATTCACATACACGCCATTCATTCCAGCGTTTATCAAGCCCTCTCCTCAATATTCTACAGCAGACTTTTCCTGTGGAAACTGCTGGCTTTTAAAAGATACAGACACAGCCAGGCGAAAATGTGAAGTTGCAGCAGGCCTTGGGACAGGCCTGCAAAAGACAGCAGCACCCTCATGTGAATGTAGTTGGACAGAAAGAAGATTTGAGAACCACATTGCCTAAAACACAGAGCTGCTGGAGACCTTGCTCTTCTGTAAACAAAATCTTCAGAAAAATACAGCAAGCAGATGATATTTTCCCTAAATAAAGTATTATTTCTCAAAGTGTGTTGATTGTATCTCATTGTAAGAACCCATCTGTGAGACCTTGACCACTTGCTCCTTCACTCTCTTCCATGTGAGCCGTCTCTCCTGGCTACTTTCCTGCCTCTCTCCCTGCTTCTTCACAGTTTCCTCTGGGCACAATACTCTTCCTGATCCTACTTGTGAATGCTTGTTCTCTGTTTCCTTCTTGTCTCACGCTACAGATCTTCCTGGGTTCATCTGTTCCTATTTGTTTGATTATTATCACCTATGTACCAAATGGCTCCCAGATGTTTTATCTTCATTTTTATTTTTATTTTCATTTTTGAGACAAGGTCTCTATCACCCAGGCTGGAGTGCAGTGGCACAATCATAGCTCACTGAAGCCTCAAACTCCCAGCCTCAAGTAATTCTTCTACCTCAGCCTCCTGAGGAGGTGTGACTACAGGCATGAGTCATCATGCTTGGCTTTTTTTTTTTTTTTTTTTTTTTTTTTTTTGAGACAGGGTCTCACTATGTTGCCCAAGTTGGTCTCAAACTCCTAGCTTCAAGGCATCCTCCCACCTTGGCTTCCCAAAGTGCTGGAAATACAGGTGTGAACCACCGTGCCTGGCCCCAGATGTCTTAATTTGTTCTGCAATCTGGAACCCAACTTTAAACTTCTTATGGAATATCATCAATTGGATGTTCCCCGGGTACATCAAAATCCACATTTACAAAAATCTGAGCATATCATTTTTCTTATCCTCCAGTCAACTTTTTTTGTTTGTTTGTTTTTGAGATGGAGTCTCACTCTGTCGCCCAGGCTGGAGTGCAGTGGCACAATCTCAGCTCACTGCAACCTCCACCTCCCAGGTTCAAGTGATTCTTCTGCCTCAGCCTTCGAGTAGCTGGGATTACAGGCACACACCACCACACCAGGCTAATTTTGGTATTTTTTAGTAGAGATGGGGTTTAACCATGTTGGCCAGGCTGGTCTTGAACTCCTGACCTTGTGATCCACCATAGAGGCCATCCGTCATGGCCTCCCAAAGTACTGGGATTACAGGCATGAGTCACAGCACCCAACCAGTAGATTCCCTTTTTTCTTTTTTCTTTCTTTTTTTTTTTGAGACAGAGTCTCACTCTATCACCCA
>NW_012116099.1:1921534-1923663 GCF_000951035.1 Colobus angolensis palliatus | reverse complement strand
ACTATGCCCAGTGTATTTTTAGTAGAGATGGGGTTTTACCATGTTAGCCAGGATGGTCTCGATCTCCTGACCTCGTGATCCACCGGCCTTGGTCTCCCAAAGTGCTGGGATTACAGGCTTGAGCCACCGCACCCGACCAGTAGATTCCCTATTTTAAGGAATATGCCCATCACCCTCCTAGCCACCCAAGGCTGAATCCTAAAGTCATTCTTAGCTGATGCTGCCTCATAAACGTCACATCCCATCTATCAACAAGTCTTAATATGTCCAGCTCTGAAACATTCTTCTAATCCATACTACTTCCTCCATTCCTAGGCCCATCATCTAAGTTTAGGCCAGCAGTCCCCAGCCTTTTTGGCACCAGGAGACTGGTTTTATGGAAAACACTTTTTTTCCCGTGGCTGGGGTTTGTGGGGGCAGAAGGCTTCCGGATGAAACTGCTCCACCTCAGGTCATCAGGCAGAAGTAGCTCTCATAAGGAGCGTACAACGTACATTGTTCCACGCACAGTTCACAATAGGGTTTGTGCTCCTATGAGAATCTAATGTCACTGCTGATCTGGCAGGAAGGAGATCTCAGGCAGTAATGTTGGCTGGTCCGAAGCTCACCTCCTGCTGTGTTGCCTAGTTTCTAACAGGTCACGGACCTACACCAGTCTGTGGCCCGAAGCTGGGGACCCCTGGTTAGTCATTATCACTGCTCAATATTTTATTATGACAGTGCCCTACTGCTGTGCCTGCCTCCAGTCTCTGTCCCCTCCAACCTCTGCCATTCAATAATGTGGCTTTTTTGTTGAAATCCATCCGATGACTTTGAATAATATGGAGATGACATTCCAAGCTCCTTACATGATTTGTAAGGTTCTGCATGATCTTCCCTTTCCTTCTTTTTCACTTCAACTGCTGCTTTTCCCCTGCCTCCACCTATATTGAATTACAGTCCCTCAAACTACAGCCCAGCCCGTAGCCCACTATCATGTGCTGTTGCTCCTGCCTATAATGTCCTCCCTGCCCCATGCACCTGCCAGACTCCTATGCATTCCGCAAGCTCAGCTCAGTTCTAATGTTCTCTGGGAGTTTTCACCATCGTTTTCTCCATGCCAATTCCAGCTGAGTTAGCTATTCTCTCTTTATTGCCATGATCATGATTTTCTCTGTTTTATTCTATTTTTCTGTTTAGCTTTACATTGCAATAAACATTAGAGGAACTTATCTCCTTTTTAATCTATCTTTTCTTCTACTATAGCTATAGATCCATGAGAATGAGGACTATTTCTCACTTCTTTTTCTGTCTTTAGTGGTTACATTGTGTCCATCATGCAATGAA
This sequence comes from Colobus angolensis palliatus, assembly GCF_000951035.1. Lineage (NCBI taxonomy): Eukaryota > Metazoa > Chordata > Mammalia > Primates > Cercopithecidae > Colobus > Colobus angolensis. The sequence goes on along the minus strand of NW_012116099.1, from coordinate 1,922,337 downwards.
GACCTAGTTCTTGGTAAGAAATTAAAGATTAGGTATCATTCTTCTGACTTCTAAAATAGTATTCTTTGTAATACACTTACAATAATAATGAACCAATTGGTTAGAAAAGGGGGAGGTATATTAACTAAGTAGGTAATCTGTAAAAAATGAGATAGCTCTTCACACTATACAGAAATATAATTGTACAACTCTCTCATGATTTCAAAGACTCTGTAACTGGAAATGTGCTTCAAGAACAGAAATAATTCTTATTTAAATGTCTCCTAAGAATTAAGTTATTCATTCAAGTATGTATATGTGTCAACTTCTTATTACTGGGTAAAGCTGCAGATTCCCTTTCTACCTAGATGAATTTACTGAGGTTTATTTCAGGGATGACATCTTTAAAGGTTCTCAGATTTGATTGCAATTTGTAACAATTATTGCAATTCTAAGAGTCTGACCCCCAGTTCTGGGGAAAATTTCTCAGCTGACTGGCAGGTTTGTCCAGAAATGTCTCAGTCCTTAGGAAAAACTAAGGAAAACCCTAATTGTCTATGAAAAAACAGGTGAAACACCTTGAGTAGTTCTCTCATTCCATGCTATCTCCTCTTCTTTCACCTTCTTGGTTTGAGAATGACATGTGGAGATGAGTGATGAATCATATTTAGATTTACTGAAATTTTGCAAGATTATCATTTCCAGATTTCATGCCATAGGACTAACCTATAGGGGAGACTTTAAAGTAAGCCTATTTGGAGGCCTAAATAATGAAACCCAACACCAAGTAGAGACAAAGATTGAACCACATTATAGCAAACACA
>NW_012116099.1:1833327-1920599 GCF_000951035.1 Colobus angolensis palliatus | reverse complement strand
AACTGTTACATCTATGTATGTGTGTCTATTTATTTAGTTATGTATTTTTCACATATATATGAAATAAGAAAAGGGAGGAAGGGAAAAAAGAATTGCACTGAAATATTTAGGATATCTTGTCTGCAACCTATTCCTAAACAGTTCTGTGGGAAATATACTCTCTCTCTATATATATATATCCCCAAGAACTGTTACATCTATGTATGTGTGTCTATTTATTTAGTTATGTATTTTTCACATATATATGAAATAAGAAAAGGGAGGAAGGGAAAAAAGAATTGGTAAAATGCAGAATGTGAGTATGAAGCATACACAAAAATCGTTTGTACAATTCTTGCAACTTTTCTGTAAGTTTGAAATTATGCCAAAATACAAAATATATTTTTCAAGGAGGATCCATCATGTTATTATAATTCTCAGTTATGTGTTAGGATTCTCAGTCATGTGGTCTTGGGGCCTAACTGCTTTTTAAAACCTTTTGCCAGTTGAGTAGCAATCAAGCAATGCTCCAAGTCCTTCTCAGTGTGAGGTCCTCGCTTTGAAAGAGTCTTTGCCTCTGATTCTTCTTTGCTGAGATGGCTCCTAGGGGGAAGATAGAACCAACCTACCAGCCTGTAGTCACCTCCAGAGGACCCACCATTGTGAATATTTTAAATAGAGCTTCCCATTCTGAAGGCATGAGCAATATTCAACACTTTCACTCAAAACTTTGGTTGAGCCTGTTTAATTTGGCTTTCCTTTAGTTTTACTCTGCTATGCTTGGATAACTGTGTGGATCTATTTACAGCTTTCCCTGTTGTCTGAGAATGTGGCTTTGAGACAGTGTCATAAGCCATTTCCAGCATAGATGCTAACGATTTCTTTACATTAGCTGCTCTCCTCCACTTCTCCTGAAGGTCATCTGTGGCATGGGACGTGGGCTGGTCCTCTTCATTCCAAGCAGCTCACCCAGACTGCTTCGCCTGGCTTTTCTTCCGGCAGCTATCATGGTAAAAGGCTTGACACAGCCCTGTTCAGGCTTGTCCATGTGCCAAAATCAACATACAATACGTACTTCTGGGTTTTTAGAGCTGACCCCAAAATATCTATTTACCCAGACGTTGACATTCTCATGAGTAATAGGCAAAGCTCTGAGGACATGCTGTTGGTGGCAGAGCAGAATTCAGAATTCCACTCTGAATTGTAGAGTTGGACGGGGACTTTGAGATCGTCAGTTGCAACCATATCATTTTAGGATAGGGAAAATGGGGCTGTAAGGGGTAAATAACTTGCTCATCAAAACCAGATTAGAACCCAGGTACTCTGTCGCCTGTATCAGTTTCTTTTGATTCTACTAGAGGAATGAACGCACTTGATCGAAATGACCCCAGGAGCCTGAGTTATTAGGTGGGTGATGGCGAAGGCAGCCTCCCAGATACATACTTTGGGATTAGAGACAACAACGTTTCCAAATCCTTTTTTCAGATTCCTACACGAAGAAACCTCAAACCCAGGATTCAAGCCAAAAACAATGATTCTCAAGTTCCTATGAAATCCTGGATGGATGTTGAACTGGGCAACGTACTAGCTGACTCCCGTGGCAGATGCGAGCCTCAACAAAGCTCCAGGGCTGGCACTTCAAGGGAGCGGAGGTGTGTGTGTGAGGCTGAGTCACATGCAGTAGGCCATCTGCTCTTATCAACAGGATGAGTGCAAAGGAATATGAAGGCCATTTCTGAAAAGCAATTCAAAATTGCTTTTAACCCGACTATTAACCCGACTCATGTGCTTCTCACAGCCTATAGAAAAACTTACAGAGATGCTTTACAGGGAAACTTCCAGAAACTTACAGAAAAGTATACAGGAACAAGGATGTTTCATCGTCTCTCAGGCCTAGGACAATACAAGGCAGTCAACACTATTGACTCATTCATTCATTCACTTATTTGTTTCTTTATTTGTATGATAAATAATTATTGATTTCTATTTTGTATTAGGTGTCAGGCTGTATTATGGCAAGGTGCCACCCTCAAGGAGCTCACAGGGCTGCTATAAACCCTAAGTAACATATATATTATAAACATATGCGTGTGTACATACACACACACACAACTGAGTTCCATTTTTAGTGCCGTTTGTAGCAGCTCTCACAATAAAAAAGGGCAATTCAATTGAATTTTGACCAAAAGATATGCATAGGCAGTTCAAAGAAAAAGAAATGCAAAGACCAGCTAAACACATGAAAGAGTGTTCACCTAGAACACCATACTAGAACAGTCTAGAACAGTGAGATACCATTTTTAGATATCAGATCAGCTGAAATTTAAAACACTGACAATATCCAGTGTCTACAGGCTCTGAGAGACAGACTCTTTCAAATACTGTTGGCACTGGGAATATAAATTGAGATACAATTTTGATAGCAGTAGCTATCAAAATTTTTAATGCACCCACTTTTTAATCCTCTATTACCACTTGCAGACATCCATCTCAAATTCATCTCAAGTGGACATTAATTCCTTTCCTTGTCACACAGCATTCCCTCCTCCTTCTAGTGATAGGAGCAAGGTTAACTTGGGGAATCACTCCCTTTCCCCATGTCCAGTTCATGTCACAAGGTGCCTAGCCTTAGCCTATGGTTTTTTTGTTGTTTGTTTGCTTGTTTTGCTTTTTTTTTTTTTGGGGGGGGGGAAGGAGTCTCGCTTTGTTACCTAGGCTTGAGTGCAGTGGCGTGATCTTGGCTCACTGCAACTTCCACCTCCTGGGTTCAATCGATTCTCCTGCCTCAGCCTCCCAAGTAGCTGGGATTATAGGTGCCCGCCACCATGCCTGGCTAATTTTTGTATTTTTAGTAGAGACGGGATTTCATCATGTTGACCAGGCTGGTCTCAAACTTCTGACTGCAAGTGACCCACCCATCTCAGCCTCCCAAAGTGCTGGGATTACAGGCGTGAGCCACTACACCCGGCCAGCCCTGGCCTATGAATGGATTACATCCCCCAGCCACAATAATTAACCTAGAGTTGGGCTTTTGATACAATTTGGGAATATTTCCTTGGGCAACTAAGAGAAAACTGCCCTCTGTTTTCCAATGGCCTTGGAGTTCTGAGGGTAGAAGCCTGCAACTCTTGGCAATGAAAAGGAAAGACCTGGAGAACGACATGACATGGGGGACAGCAGAGAGGGGGGGACCAGTCCCTGTGACACTTCTTGAGCCTTGGTAGCTGATTCTAAAACCAGATTCGCCCTTTCACCAAATAAATTTGCTTTTGCTTAAGGTAGTTGAGGTTGGGTTTTCTTTTTCTTTTTTTTCTTTTTTTTCTATTGAAACAGAGTTTCACTCTTGTCACACGTGCTGGAGTGCAGTGGCCCAATCGCCCACTGCAACCTCCTCCTCCTGGGTTCAAGCGATTCTCCAGCCTCAGCCTCCCGACTAGCTGGGATTACAGGCACCTGCCACCAGGTTTCTATTTTTAGTACAGGTGAAGTTTCACCATGTTGGCCAGTCTGCTCTGGAACTTCTGACCTCAGGTGGTCTGCCCACCTCAGCCTCCAAAAGCGCTGGGATTACAGGAGTCAATCACTGTGCCCGGCCAAAGTTGGGTTTTCTATTGCTGAAAACTAAAAAGCTCAAACAGACACTCATCTACAGGATGGCTGGCACATGTGTGCAAGATATATGCACTCAGATAGTCATTGTAGAATTTTTTATAACAGTGGAAAAAGTATCAGCACCCTAAGTGTTCATCAGTAGGAGAAATGTTTCAATAATTATAGTATATCACACTGTATTATGGAATCTAAGGGTATTGTACTATTGGAAAAAAACAAGTCACAGTGCAACATGTATAATGTGATTTCACTCATGTGAAAAGGACTGTGTATAAGGATGTGTTCAAATTCACTTATCATTGTATACACAGATTGGTAAATGTATTTACATTTGTATATCTACATACTTTTAAATGTGTAGATATAAAGAAAAAATTTGGAAGTATGTATACCAAACAGTGGGTTAGTTCTGGGAAGGAAAGCAGACCAGGATGAGAGGGAGAAGGGAGGGGAATAGGTGATGAAGGAGAAACATTTTATTCCTTGTTTTCCTGTGTCATTTTAAATGTTTGTTTAAAAAGAAACAAAGGGGAATCAAGACACAAACAATGCCTTACGCAAAGGCAAGAAAATGCTGAAAGAGAATACTGAAATATTTTAGGTTAGGTTCTTCCAAAAGTCAACCCTGAAGCAAGGATTCCAATGTGAGTAGTTTCTTTGGAAGGTGATTCAGGGAAACACTGATAGGGAAGTGAGGAAGTGAGACAGGAAAGGAAGGAAGCAAACAAAGGATGAATCAAACCCGAGTTACCACTGAGGGCAACTGGAATTTAATCCTGCTGAGGAACTCCATGAAGCAACGTCAAACACGTGCCTCAGAGTTATCTCGCTCAAGGGTGAAAAGAGTGGAGGTATTTAACATCCATTCTTGGAAGTCATTGGTCAGGGACGCTTCCAGGGGCCATTAACTCCCTGGCGCTTGAAGCCTTCCCCACACATGGGCAGAGTGGGTTGTGCTGGTCAGAGAAGCCCTTGGACAGAGTGTCAGGTGCTGGCAGCTGGAATTTGGGCGAGTGTTCATAAAAATGCCAAATGTTGAGAGAACGTACAGAGGGCACAAAGATCATCGGCTTTGAGTGTGTTCTTCCAGGACTGATAAGGATTTTAGTGTAGATGGGAACAGATGGTATCAGGAGAGGAAAGAGAAGAGACCTGGAAAGACCAGGGTGAGACTTTGAGGTTGAGATGATGAAGAGATCTTTTCTACCATGTTAAGAACCTCTTGACAATGGGAAGCTACCAGCCTGTGTGAGTCAAGAGGTGATTAGATTAGATTCGTACCTTAGAAATTCATTTTAGAACAGTGTGTCTAATTATAGGGGTCTGGTTGTATTCAACACATTCACGTGTAAAGATCCACTAATTGTGAGTGTCACAAGTAACATTTACCCCTTTAACAAATACCCTTTAACACTGATAGGGAAGTGAGGAAGTGAGACAGGAAAGGAAGGAAGCAAACAAAGGATGAATCAAACCCGAGTTACCACTGAGGGCAACTGGAATTTAATCCTGCTGAGGAACTCCATGCGAATATCCTGTGTCACTCCCTACGAATATCTACTAAACCCCAAGGATGTGTTTTCAATACTTTTTTGGAGACAGAATCTCATTCTGTCACTTAGGCAGGAGTGCAGGGGCGCAATCTCAGCTCACAGCAACCTCTGCTCCCAGGTTCAGACAATTCTCCTGCCTCATCCTCCTGAGTAGGTGGGATTACAGGCACACACCACCATGCCCTGCTAATTTTTGTATTTTTAGTAGAGATGGGGTTTCACCATGTTGGTCAGGCTGGTCTCGAACTCCTGACCTCATGATCTGCCCACCTCGGCCTCCCAAAGTGCTGGGATTACAGACATCAGACACTATGCCCGGCCTTCAATACTTTTTTCAAACAGAGTTTACAAGTGATTTTTCTTAACGAAATACAGATAATTCCCTAATCATCATGTGAGATCTGTTCGATTTGCAGCCCCGTGTATGCTCTTGAGGGGGGAAGATAGGCGAGGAGCTCCAGCGTGGGGAATTGTGCTCATAGATGCTGCTTTTCTCCTGTTAACTGACACATGAGCTCCATCTGTCAGCACTGAAATTGTTAAGAAATGGTGTTTATATAATGAAATCAGAGCACACGCTGAAGTCAATTGGGACCACTGGGAAGTTTGTTTATTTGTTTGCTTTTTCCAGCCATCCAAGAAAGAAATAATGGTCTTGAATTCAGGTCGAATTTTCAGGTGTCGAAGGGAGGGGCTGAATCTGGGCTGGCCATTCTCCATTTGTTGCTTACCCTACCAGATCCCCTTTGCTCCCCTCTCTGCACTCTTTGTACCCCAGGAGCCTGCCTCCCTTCTGTGACCTGCAGCACTGAACTCCTTTGCCCTGTGATTTTTGGTTGCCCTTTGCCAACTGGAAGCACTGGCGGGAGATCAGAGGATGAGAAGAGGGAGAGCAAATGATGGTGGCGATTGTCTCCCTGGCTTTCGTCCCTCACTGCCCCTACCTTTCCAGAGTCCTGGTAGTGGCTGCATCCCCTGTTTTAGCTCCCATCAGGTGGCCCTTCTTCCACAGCTCCAAGCTTAGAGATCAGGTACTTGTGGGAATTCCCACTGCCGCCCCTTGCACCTTATTTTCCTAAGGATGGTAAAGGCATCCTGCAGCTGCCTTTGGATCTTTTGCAACTGTTTTGTCTTTTTGTTTGTTTGTTTTGAGATGGAGTCTCACTCTGTCACCTAGGCTGGAGTGCAGCAGCTTGATCTTGGCTCACTGCAACCTCTGCCTCCTGGGTGCAAGTGATTCTCCTGCCTCAGCCTCCCGAGTAGCTGGAATTACAGGTGCCCACCACCACACGGGCTAATTTTTGTATTTTTAGTAGAGACGGGGTTTCACCATGTTGGTCAGGCTGGTCTTGAACTCCTGAACTCAGGTGATCTGGCCTCCTTGGCCTCCCAAATTACTGGAATTACAGATGTCAGCCACTGCATCCAACCTTGCCACTGTTACTTAGCTTCCTCCTCCCTACTCTGGAAGCCAACTGTTCATTAAACTCTCCACCTTTCAGCCCTTTGAGTGCTCAGTGTCCTGCAGGAACTGTAATTTCCACAGAGAATGAAAGAATGTTTCAAAGGTTACATTAAGCCTGGTCAGATTGCATGATCGACTACACATGTGCATGGGAGGTTGGGAAGAAGGAAAAGACAAAGACTCCCCAGTTTCTTGCTGGAACAGGGAGACAGATGGTTGGCAGTGTGAGGGACGAAGCCACATAGGAATGAGCAGACAGAAATGCTGCATGATAAGGAGTAGGCAAAGTTTCTCACAGGTGAGTTGGCATTTTGGACATGTGAACTTGATTCTCCAAGCTGGAGATGCTGCCACTTGGACAGAGGAGATGGAGATAGAGCTGAGGACTGAAACTGAGATTGGAAATAGATTTGGGAGAATGGAAAGCCATTAAGAAAACCTTGGGCAAACCTTGTGGCTTATACCTCCTTCCTTTTTCTCTGAATCTGCTTCTCCTCCAGCCCCACCCAAATCCTCCCCCTTCAGCCCAGATTCCCCACATCTTCAAGTAAGGTTACCCTTTCGGCACAGTATCCCACACTTTCAAATCTTGCCCTTTTTCATCACCAAAGATTTTCTAGTTTACAATCTTTCCAGGCCCAGAATATTGTTTTCCAAAATGACAATGTACTCCTTTGATAAAGTACCTCCTTCTAATGTAAAAATAAACTCATGTATTACTGTTCCAGGAGAGGATTTGTACATTTTCAAAGGACAGTGACCAGACTACCAACTGAACAAGGACTGAAGTCCTTATTTCTCAAAGTAGGATCTCCCTGCTCCTGAAAAGACAAGAGAGTATTCTGCAGAGTGGCCCGGACTGTGGAAGAGATATGGTCCATCCTCCTGAAGCTTCATTTCCACTCAAAGATTTGCAGATGGGTGATAATTTTATGTTACATAAAACATGAATATATCATGGGAAAGATGCAAAGTTCCTACCAATTTTTAAGATAAAACGTAAACCTCCAAAGGATTCCCTGCCAAAAGTTCACATTGAATTTGACCTGCTCGTAAGGATGCATAGTAGGAAAGGGGGGCTCAGTTGGAGAAAATTGTCTCTCCAAGGACTATTCCAAAGGCGGGAATTTCTGGACATTGGAGAGCAAATATTTTACAGCCAGCAACTCTCATGATATTCCCACAAATCTTGCCTCTTTGGCCCACGCAGACGCCATAGACAATGCCTGTGTCTTAAGTGGCAGTCCATTGATTAGTGGCCTTCCCTAACTTTGGAAATTGGTGCATAAAATACCTTTCAGATGATGTAAATTCATCTACTATAAGTCTTCTTTAGGTTTTTCTGTCATACACTGAATTTTAAGTATAGCACATTTGCTTTCTTCCTGTGGAGAACATATCCTGATTCCAGGAAAGTCTGCCAGGGGAGAAGAAAAAAGTGCATACACCAACTTCTTGAAACATTTAGCACCTGCCACAATCACCAATAAATCTAAATGGGACAACTTGACATTTCCTCAAACAAGACCCCATCTCTCAAAGAACATTCGTCCTAACATGAAAAACAATAAAAGCCCAGCTGATAGAATGCAAAACATTCTTCCTTGTCTAACTGCAGAAGCAAAAACAAAATAATTGCTTGCTTAGGCAGCGATTTGAGCCATTCCACAATCCATGAATGTTATGGTACTGTTCAAATGGCATCAGTAATAACCCTCAATAATTTTCAAATTGGAAGAATTTATACACTGTGTCAACACTCAATTTTTTTTTTTTTTTTGAAACCTACCTGCCCAAAGAAAACTGCACTCTGATCTTCTTAAGCACTGTATATGCCTGAATGAGGACTGTGGAACTCATTGCATCCTTTTCTACTTTGTAAAAACACAGTTGTCAGTTCCGGCTTTAGAAACAATTCAACTTATAAACAATTTAATGGAGGTTTCCTGTCTCCTCCTTTCCCCTTTAACATAGAGCCTTCCTCCGTTGTTTCCAAAGGAGGACCTTAGCTTCCCCACCAAACCCCCACACCCACCAATCCTCCTCCCTCTCTCTGCGCAAGGGCTGCCAAGATCTCCCAAAAGCAGTACAGGATATAGCAGAGCCTCTTCCAGTTTCCCAGTCTCTCGAGCTGCCTCTCGAAGGGCTGAAAGTTTAAGCCTCAGCAGCTTCTGAGCACAGTCGTTGCAGTCAGCCACTTGGGGAATCCAATGGATCTTTGCTTGGAACATTGTTCTCTAGGAAAAATGCATCCCAAGTTCCAGGGGACTTTGGAACAGAACATTTTCACATGATAGCATGTGATCTGCACAAAATGTTAGGGTCTGATGCATGCTTTCCATGGACCTACAAGATTTCAGGGGAGTTTCCTAGCAATGTCACTGACAATTAATCTAGGGGCCTTTGGGAAAGACTAGAAAGACCATCCGTTTACTTAAACCATTATTAGCAAAACAGGGGCAAAAAGTTCATTCTTTGAATTTGATTTTTGTTATTTTGTAATATATCAGAAATAGTCACGTTGGAGGAAATCAGAACTGTCTGAGACTTCTTTTACTTCTTTCATGGGTTGAAATTGTTATTTTGATTTCTATGTAGACAAACCAAGCTTAAGGCCTATTAACAATATTAAGAAGGCCTTGATACTAGATAGAAAAGCATATTTATGCAAATACCAGCCTTGGTTTTGGTACTATCTTGGTAACATTTGGGTGTCCGTTTTCTCATGAGTTAGGTTTGCCTAAGGCTTCCTCCCAGTTTAATGTTTCATGATTCCAATCATTTCTTCCCTGCCTTCATGCACGGTTCTCTGATGGTACCTTCCTTCCCTGGAAGAATCTTTGCCAAGAAGCCTCTGGTATCGCTACCAACATAGCTGTGCCACCTGGTTCCATGGATTGGCATCTCCATCACCTAATGAAGCAGAGACAACATGGAGGACCTCAGTCAACACTATCTACAAACCTCAGTCGATATCATTTGCAAACCTCCCTGAGACTACTCTTGAGTCAGTGTTAACATTCACAATATTTAATTAGGCACCATTGAATTTCATTTACCAAATGTCAAGCAGATGACAAAATTCTCCCAATTTGATAAAAAATTTTAATGTTGACATTAATTCACTTTTATTTTAGAAAACAGCAAGACATCTTAGATTTCGAAAATAGAAAAGTCAATATCACCAAAGTCTGTTTGTTGGTATAAGAGAAAAAATTGAGTTAATTCTTTCTGTTGTCTGTTCTTTGTGCCTCCCTCCTTTCTCTCTCTCTCTCTCTGTCTCTCTTTCTCTCTCTCTCTCTCTCCCCTCCCTCTTTCTTTTCCTCCCTCCTTCTATCCCCTCTCTCTCACACACACAAACACAAACAAATACATACTCACCATCCCTTCAATGTGTGCCAAAGGTCTCTTTTCAACAGTCAAAGCATGTTAAGCATAAAGCCAAGTCCTACTTGGCAGGGAGGTTTTTATTCCAAAGAACTTTAGATTAAACAACCTGCTAAGTCAAAACAGCTTGCGTGAGCTTTCAAATCAGATAAAACAAAGGGTCAGCTAAACTATGGCCTATGAGCCAAATATGTCTTACCACCTGTTTCTGTATACCTGTAAGCTAAAAATGGTCTTTACATTTTTAAAGAGTTAAACATAATTTTAAGTATAATATTTAAGACACAAAAATTACATGAAATTTGAAATTTCAGTGTTCATAAATAGTTTTATTAGAATACAACCACAACTGCTTGCCTCTATATTATCTGTGGCTGCTTTCACACTACAACAGAAGAGACTAGTAATTGCAACAAAGATCATGTGACCCACAAAGCTGAAATATTTACTATCTGCCCCTTTACAGAAAAAGTTTGCCAATTCTTGCAATAGGCCCACACTTTGATTCTGCCATTTAACATCTCTATGGCATTAAGCAAGTTTCTTACCTTCTGTGACCTCAATTTTTCTTTCTAAATTAAATCATGGTATACAACTTGCAGATACCTACAATGATGCTTGGCACCACATATATTGGTTCTTCTGCCACATCTCTTTCCCATGTCTTTCTCTATGTTGCTGTCAGAGGCAACAGGCCAACAGATGTTGGCACAGCTCAACTTGCAAAGAGGGCAGACCACATCATATCTTGGTTGCAAGGACCAGGGCTGGGCTTCTGGGTCTGCTTTAGTGAAAGTTATTTTTGGCCAGTACCTGGACTTTTTATTATTTTCCTTTCAGTGGAGGCAAAAGTGGATATTTGCAAATTTGCATCTCCCACTTCTGCTAGTATACTCCTGGGAAACTCTTGACCAAGAGGAAAGTGTGTTTTAGTTGCTAAACTGATAAAATTTATAAAACTACGTCAACAAGCACTAAAAGTTGGAGGGTCTGGGCAGCCCACTCCATGAAAATTAGAATTATGTATCCAGTATGCAATTACTGCAAAGCATAACAACTCCCACAGTGACAGCCCAAAACCACAAGGTCCTTGGAGACTTCCCTGCTGTTCTCCGGATCTCTCTGCCCACTTCATTCAAAACTTCTTTTACCACTAAGTCAACTCAACAAGGAAAATGGTACTCCGAAACCAGCTGAGCAGATGATTTCTACCTCAGAAGGAAACCACTATGTTTAGAGAAATTAAAGTACAACTCGGGTAGTTTTCTATCTAATTGGGAGGCGGCGTGTTCCTGTGGAATGAACTTTGGAAAAGTCCTGTGTTCAGATATCAGTGGACCTCCTCCAGCTCTGTGACCTTGCCCATCTGGCTCTCTCAACCTCAGTCACCTTATCTGGGTAATGATGGAAATAATTTTTACCCCGTAGAGTTGATATGGGATAAAACAAGATTACTTAAAAAGCATATCTTGAGCTTATGAGCAATGTCTGGCACAGAACGCTGCTATCCTGACGTCTATTCCAAGTGGAATCAGGGGTTCAGCATTGCCACCATACCGAATACCTGCCAGTGCCAGGAACTATATCTATATACAAGATGCTAGTTAATATTTGCAACAGCTCTGTGTAGCTGACATTTCTGGCTTCATCTTTTAGATGAATATATTGATTAACCCATTCTGAAATAATGATGGGAAAGTGCTATTTTCTGTATGAAATGTGTAAATTTAAGGACTAGAGGAATTGTCTGTAGCTGGCTGGTTCTGCAGGCTAGCTTTGTTCCATAAAAATTACTAATGGTGTCCAGGGCTGCAAAGATGGCAGAAATAATTTATTTAATCTTGCCAATTGAAAAAAAAACTTTTTATTAAAATACAGTATACAGAAAATACCCTTAAGCATACAGTCCAATGAACTTTCACAAACTGAACACAATCCTACAACCAGCACCCAGACTAAGAAACAGAACCTGACTAGCATCCAAGAAGTCCCCAGTAATGCTTTCTTCTGGTCACTAATACTAATTACTATCCTGACTTCTTTTGGTTGGTTGTTTGTTTGTTTTGAGATGCTGCCTGGCTCTATCGCCCAGGCTGAAGTACAGGGGTGCCATCTCTGCCCACTGCAAACTCCACCTCCCAGGTTCAAGCGATTCATGTGCCTTAACCTCCCAAGTAGCTGGGATTACAGGCATCTGCCACACCCAGCTAATTTTTGTATTTTTAGTAGAGACGGAGTTTTGTCAAGTTGGCCAGGCTGCTCTCGAACTCCTGGCCTCAAGCAATCTGCACAACTCAGCCTCCCAAAGTGTTGGGATTACAGGTGTGAGCCACCACATTCGACCTGCTATCCTGACTTCTAATAGCACAAATCAGTGGTGTTTGTTATACAGACTACAGTCATAGAGTGTGTATTTTTGTGCATGCATCTGGCTTTTTTTGCTCAACATTTACATTTATAAATAAGATTCATCTATATTGATGCATGTAATTTAGAATTATGTCATGTACTCTCAATACTATATAGCATCCCATTTTTGCAGACATGCCAGAATTTATTTATCCAATCTATTGCTGATGGGCATTAGAGTAATTCCAGTTTTGAGGAGTTTGAACATTCTACTACATGTCTTTTGGTGACTGTTTTCTGCATTCTGTTAAGTACACACCTACAGGTGGACTTGCTGAACAATAGCATAGCTACTTTCAGCTTTAGTAGATCCTAGCAACCATTTTTCCGAAAAGGTTTGGTCAGTGTATACTCCTACCAGCAGTGCATGTGAGTTCCAGTTGTCCCACATCCTTGCCAACAGTAAGCATCTTCCATCTGTTTCATCTTTGTCATGCTGGTCGGTGCCTGCTTGCATTCTTATTTTTGTCCCATATACCCAAAATATTCAACGACAAGAATGAAAGACAACAAGTGAGTACAGGAAGAGCAAATTGAAGGAGCATCACAAAGACTCCAAGAAAAACATGGCGGCCACAGCCACGTAATTACCCACTAGAAACCATCATTATCAAATGCATGTGGAATTCTAGTGCTCAATGACTCAGCCCCTCGCCATTGGTGCATTTAATGCCAACGGTGTATTTAAATTACAATTCTATAACAGATTCCTGATTTTCCATCATCCCACATTTGCACTTCAGAATTGCATTTTCTTCCCACCACTTTTTGGGTCTCCCAGGAGATCCTTAATGAAATTTGGGATGTTGGCAAGGAACAAGTAGAAGAAATAGGAGAAGACCAAGCTCTGGATATAGTAACGATCGATAAACATAAATATGTGCTTCAAAATGGGAAGGAGTGGGGAGGAAGAGACCCGGGGTGTCCCCAACATATCCTGTCTCTAGGGATAACATCACCAGTTGGATACACAGTAATAGTAATACCTTGCTATTGCATAGCTTTTTGTAATTTATAAAATGCTCTAGGAATCTGTGGCATGCCTAGCAAGAAAAAGATCCTGGGAAAGTAAGGTGCTGGAGGGAGGGCTGCTGCATATGTGGCTTCACAGGAGAACCTTTACTGCAGTAGTGGAGTAGAGGCTGCCCTCAGTGAATGTGGGTTTAGGACAATAACAGGAGGGACTCATTCTCTGCCTCTCTCTCTCTCTCTCTCTCTCTCTCACTCTCTCTCTCAGTCCCTGTGTCTGTGTCATGCCATCTGACCCTGGGGTGATGCTGAAAATGGACCTCCCTCCCTGATTGTTCCCATGCAACATACATCCCTACCCCCTACAGCAACCCAAAACAGTTTCACTGCTGAATGTCCTTTAGCATGTGGCCCAGACTCCATAGCTCTTAATAATAGCCAATACTTACTGGATGCCCACCATATACCAAGGAGTGTGCTAAACACTTACATGCGTTATTTATTTTGATTTTGGCTTAATTCCCACAAAACTCAGCCACACAGCAGATAATTCACAAGACTCAGGATAAATCCAGCTCTCCCTCTCTACCCAGAAACCCATGTGATCTGAGGAGGACTTTTCCCTCTCCAAAACACACCCATGCCTGCTGATGCTTAAGGTCCCACAGTTCCAGCTTTGTTCCTGTGTCAAAAAGGGTGTTTGTGCTTGTTTGAAGCATTATTGTTTATTGGACACATTATCAAACATTGATACCTTAAGGGAACGTGTTTAGAAGAAAAGAGACCTTTTGTAACCTGAAAGCCTGGGATCCTGAGCTTCTGAAATGTCAGGAACATGAACTGCAGAACAATGTTCTCTTCCCTTTAGTGTTTCTAAATCCACAAATATTTTTGTAGATTTCCTATGAGACAACTCTCTCAGACTCTGGGGCAAAAACTAACTCAAAAGGTGAGGATGAAACAGACATCAAATTATTTCTCCAGTCCCAACATGATAGAACAAATAAGTTCCCTTTCATTCTGTACTTGGAGCTAAGTTTAATTATTTTACCCAATAAGGTATTAACCTCCAAATGAATATGGTTTAAGGAAAAAAAAACAGACACTTGAAAAGGTCTAGATATTTCATAGTTGACAGAGGCATAATGGGTCCTTACAGCCCATTGGGGTATATTGGGATAAATGTGGTTGGGATAGTGATCGTTGACACCAGGCGAAGGACAGACTCAACACTACCACCCAGCCCCAAGGCCACCAAGATAGGAAGAGCGCTGTCTTCTTTCACCTTTCATCCTCCCCTTGCTCTGTTCTCTGGTCTTATCTACCTCCAAACCATTTTCTACAATGTAGACAAAGAGAAATTACAAAATCTGAGTGATTCATTCCCCTGTGGTTACCCCTTTGCTCTTGGAGCAAGAATTCAAATGCTAACAGCTACAAAAGTATAGTGAGAGAGGAGGAATAAGTGCTAGTGTTCTATAGCACTACAAGGTGTCTGTAATTAACAATAATTAATTATATATTTCCAAATAGCTAGAAGAGTAGATTTTGAAGCTTCCCGACACAAATAAATGATCAAGGTTTGAGGTGATAGACACGCTAATTACCATGATTTGATCATTACATATTGTATACATATATGGAAATAACATACTATACCCCATAAATATATACAGTTATTATGTGTCCATTAAAAATAATGACAGAGCAAGAAAAACATTCTAAATGCTTAACAACACCAACAATGACCTGAGGAATCTGGCTCCTACCTACTTTATTTGACCATCTCTCACCAGTGCATATATCAGTCATTTCAGTATTCTTTTCGTTCTTCATACATAGTGAGTGCTCACCCACATTCAGGCTTCCCACCCCACTGTTCTGCACATCTGCCTGGAAAAATAATTAAACTTACTATTTTAGTCACTGAATGAACTTTGACTCACTCCTTGGATCTCAGATTAGATTTCTGCAAGAAACCTTTGTCAGGTCCCCAAAAGTGAATAAGACCCAAGTGTTCCTAATGCCTTCCCTTGCATTAACCCCATGTCCACTGACCATAATTGCCTATTCATTTATCTACATCTTTGAATGTCTTGTTCATTGGTGTATCCCGTGTCCTAGTACAAGGTCTGCCCAACAGTAAGTACTAAACTATTTTTTCATGTTGAATTAATTGAATAATTTGTTTATTAAACTAAGGTCATTTCTTCTAACCAAATAACAGATTGCCAAATTTCCTTCAACCTTCTAGGATAAGCTTACCATTTCTTTTTGAGAAAGGAAAAGAGAAACTTAACGGAGAGAAGTAAGCCTACCACTCTGCAAAACTAAATGAATTAATTCCATTTAGTCAACAAGTAAATACAGGATTAGGAGTCAAACAGCGACAAAACCTCCCTTCCTTGGCATGTGTTGAATGCATGACCAGCTCTGAAATGTCTTCTATTTTCCCAGACTGCTTTTGTTGCTTAATTGTTCAGCAAAAAAAGAAGGAAATTCAGGCACTCCCAGGTCTCCCTCCCACGGAAACCTGTTTCACTAGCTGCATTTTATATGGCTACAGAAGGCCCCAGAAGGAACTTACGGAAAAGAACAGGGGCTTAACAACCGTGCATCCTTCAGCTCCAGAACACACACTCAAGCTCGTGAGAGAGTCCGGGTTGGATGTTTTCCTTGTCTTCCTCTCAGAGCTGCTGCGTCATTCATTGAACTTGTATTTTGGTACTGGTACAAAACATTCCCTTTATGGTTCACTCCCAGTCTTAAACCTTACATGTGACCACACGTCAATGTGTATTTTTATGGTTCTATAATCTCAAGACTTTTAAATCTCTGTTGCTTAAAAGCATACAGTGAGCTGAAGCGGAAAGCTCTGGAGGTTTCTGATCATCTGGAAACAGTTGATGTGCTGGTTCTAAGTGGCTTCATGGCCTCAGTTCTTTGAGAGACTGGACGTAGCAGAGAAAAGGCCCTGGCACCTGATTAATTCTTCAGGGCCTTCAAAACAAAAATTAAAAGTGATCAGAAAACACACAACCTGTTTCTGTGTAAATGCTTCAGCTGTAGAAACCTGTATCTGCTTGCCCACTGGCAGGCTTCCTCCCTAGGGCCTGCTCCTTGGCTGTCTCACAGTACATCCGCAGAACTGATTTTCTTCCCTGAGCTTACAAGAAAATCCTTGGGTGGCCTCAATGAAAGGTGGGATTTTAAAAAAATAATAAATTTTATTGTGCATGTTTGAGTTTTACAACATGATGTTATGGGATACGTATAGATAATAAAATGGTTACTATAATAAAGCAAATTAACATATCTATTGTCTCACATAGTTTTTTTTTGGTGACAAGAGCAACTGAAATTGACTTATTTAACAAAGATCTCTAATTCAATATAATCGTATTAACTTTAGTCCTTATGTTGTACATTCAATCTCTAAACTTGTTCATCCTATACATCTGCAATTTTGTTCCCTTTGACCTATGTTCCCCCATTTGCTCTCAACCCCTCTTTTCCCCCATGGTAACCACAGTTTTATTCTGTATACTTGACCTATTTTTAAAAATACATTCCACATATAAGTGAGATCATGCAGTATTTTTCTGTGCCTGGCTTATTTCACTTAGCATAATGTTTTCCAGGCTCACCCATGTTATGGCAAATGGCAGGATCTCTTCTTTAAAACTGAATAATATTCCACCGTATTATGTATATACCACATTTTCTGTATCCATTTGTCAGCTGATGAACATTTAGGTGTTTCCATGTCTTGGCTATTGTGACTAGTGCTGCAATGAACACGGGAGTGCAGATATCTTTATGAGGTAGTGACTTCATGTTTCTCAGGTACATACCCAGAAGAGTGATTGCTGGGTTGTACGGTAGTTCTATTTTTAATTTCACACTGCTTTCCTTAATGGCTACATCAACCTACATTCTGAAATGTGGGAAATTTACAAGGAAAATAAAAACAGGAGAGAGGCTCAGGATGCAGGAAATGTGTTCTCTTTCTGTTCTGCAGAAAACTTTCCTTATGTTCTCTCAACTCACATTTCTTTTTCTCATCTCTCATTCTTCATTCTTAGAGACGAATATTTTGTGAATCCAGAGTAAGGTCTGATTTTATTCCAAAATTACCACCATTTTTCTGGCACTGACACAGGGGATTATGTATCAAAAGAATATTTGCAAATGTGAATTTGATGAAAACTATTGCATCTACCTATTTTGATGTCATTAAATAATTTTCTATACCTAGAACACTTGAGATGGTTTTGCATTATAAAAGTTTGATTCTCATATGCATCAAATATTTGTTTTTAAACGTCAAATTGGTCAGTTATTACTTTTTTCAAAATCTTCTTTGACTTTTGTTTCTCTTTTTTCCTTCTTTTTTTTTTGTTGTTTTTTAAAAAATCATTTGTTTCTGAAAGATGGTCATATAGAAGAAAATAAGCTCAAGGCCCTTGATACTTCGGTCAAGGTCTTCACTTCCAGTTGAATAAATTCTGCATTCAAGGACCGCACATGGAAGTGGGTGGGAATAGTTACATTTCCAGCCACTCTACATCTCTAGCTTTAATTTATTTGCAGTGAAAATTCCCAAGGTTTTGTTTCGTTTTATTTTGTTTTGTCCATTTGCTCCCTCTCTGATCTGTACTTGTGCCAGCAAATTATTTCTGACCCAAGTGAACAATTTTACAGGGAGCCCTCTTCATTTCCACTTGTTAGATCTGGCCCAAACTCAGCGGTCATGGCCTTTTGGATTTGAAGTCAATCTTAAAGTCAATTTAAGTCTCTTATCTAGAAATTGTGTTTCCTCTCAGCATTGTGTCCACAACATACTTGATGATCATATTTTCAAATCTTCCTCTGAGGAGCTGATTACAGTGTTGGTAAGGGTTGGTCAAGAAACAAGTTCTGGCATTACTATTATGGTTAGATTTTGAAAGATCAGGTTTTTATTGATGCAGGTCCTCAGGTGGACATTAGGAAAGAGTTTTGACAGTAACAAGGGATGAGAGGTGATGGAGGTGTTACATGTCCAGCACTTGAGTTTTCTAAGAACTGGAGGACTTACAAACAGCAATGGCTTCTGATGAAGTGAAGCAGGAACTAGCTAAAGGTTTATGAAATTGTTTTGTTTGGTATCTTGGAAAAGAAAAAATGATCCTTCCTATAGCAACATCTCTATTTCATATGTCTATATTTTAAGAAAGTCGGCCCTGGGGAAAAAAAAAATCAGTCTAGTAGGAAGCTGATTCGTTTCATGTTGTTTTGTTTTGTTTTGTTTTGTTTTGTTTTGACGGGGGTTGGGTTCACTCTGCAACCTCCACCTCTGGAGTTCAAGTGATCCTCTTACCTCAGCCTCCCGAGAAGCTGGGACCACAAGCGTGCCACCACACCCCGCTAATTTTTGTGTCTTTAGTAGAGACTGGGTTTCACCATGTTGCCCAGGCTGGCCTAAAATTCCTGAGCTCAAAGCAACCCACTTGCCTCAACCTCCCAAAGTGCTGGGATTGCAGGTGTGAGCCAAAGTGCCCAGCCAAAAGCTAATTCTTATTCACATTTAGGGGGATTGCTGTAGATAGGTCTCTACCAGGTGGCCCCATGCATTCCAAGAACAAGCAGGGAAGGCTCTTTTCTCTTTTGTGAAGGCCCAGATATATCTCAGAGTTTTATATCACCTTCCAAAGCAGCATGTAAAAATCCAAAGTAGGAGTTTTATTTTTCTGCTTACTTACATATACCTAGACTTGAGCTATAAAAATACTGAAGTAGATGGCCAAATGTTAATACAAGAAATTTTTAGATCACAACTCTCCCTCTCTGTTATTGAGGCTTCAACTCACTTTGATGAGTCTTAGAGTACAACATGAAATGTATGATTTTGACACCTGTGTAACATGGAGGTTTCTTTTCAATATTGTGTGTACTTATTAGGTGTTTGAAGCCTTGAAGGTGTAAATAACTATGCTCTTCTGTACTCATGGAATGTGATTAAATTACATTCACGCATAAAATAATTCACATTGTGCCTTTTTCTGTGTTGTTAAAGACTTGAAATCCAATCAGAAACTTCAGGAATTACCACACCTATCTTGCAAGTACGTTTAGATTGTGTGCACATTCGTAACTGTCACATTCTCATGGCATTTATAATGAGAATGTAAATAAATAATGAGAGAAAGAAATTAAGCAAGGTAATGAAGTAATTATAAAAACTAAGCTAAATCTCAAGAAAATTAAATTGTGGATTTCATGTTAAATATTGAATCTTCTCTTTAACAAACTTTTTCAACAATCTTAACAATTGTTTCAAGCAAGATCATTGATTAAAATTAGCAGGTGAAAGTAAGAGGAGAAACAAGATTTTTATATAGTCTCAAAGTGTATCCCCACAGAATACTTGTTGATTACAACAGGAGATGTGTAATTTTATAGTGGAGAAACTAGCAGACACTCCGTTAACCAAGTGATCAAACTTAATATCACCAGTGATAAGATATCAACACCATGTGCCTCCTGATATGCTGCACTGAGAAGGACACAATATCTCTTCCATGGTATTCCTACTAAAAGCACATAGCCTGAAAAGAATCATGGAAAAGATCAGACAGACCTAAAATGAGGAAATTTTACAAAATCACTGGCAAAATGTTTAATGTTCAATGTCACAAAACACAAAGAAAAACTGAGGAAATGTCTCAGATTAAAGGAGAATAAGTAGAGGTGACAACTAAATGCAACATACAGTCCTACATTGGACTCTGGACCAAGGAAAGGATATTAGTGGAATAATGTAAAATCTAAGTAAAGACTATAGCTTAGACAATAGGATAGTATCAATGTTAATTTTCTCATTTTGATCACTGTACTGTAATTACAAGAAATATTACTATTTGGAGAGTCTGGATGAGGGTATACTGAAATTATACAATATTTGTAACTCTTTTATAAGTCTGATATTATTTCAAAATTAAAACATAAAAATTAAAGCCAAAATGGATGAATAAATGTGCTCCTATCTATGTCCCATCTGATAAATTGCTAAAGAAGAAAAAAGCGAATGGTCGACAAATCTAAAGTTTGAGAATTACTGAATTAGATGACAGGTAGGATACCTTTCCATGCTACAGTTTTACAATTCCACCAGTTATGAAATTTAGAAAACCACAATGTGTCAAGATCAATTGCTTTGAGAAAATGTGACACTAATTTAACCAGTAAGAGATAATTTATTTGAAATTCTTACATCTTTATGTTCACACCAAGGATGTAGAATCAGCTAATACTTTCATGAGAGACATTGACTACTTGAAATGAATGTGCTTCCTGTCTTTTCCACTAGTAAGTACATGTACACATGTATATAATCAATGCACCTCATTCTAGATAATACATGAAGTTGATAATTTAAATTATCCATACTCATTGTAACCTAGCTTGGTCTGACACCTAGCCTCCCAAGGCTCCCAGTTGGAGTGTTCACAGATTAAAAATTTTATTTCAAATTGCCTTAAATATGCTGGAGAAAAACTTGCTGCTATGGGTGTAGAAAATAACATGGAACATATTCTGTGGAACTATTTAAATATAACCCACATCATTGTGTCTCCATGATAATTTTTTTAAATAACAACATTCAGTTAACTTGGCAATGTCCACACTTTAAAATGAAGGTAGAAAAGTATATTTGAATTTGAAAACAAATTCCCTAGCTAAGACTAGCCTCGGGAATTACTTATCATCCCTGATTCCTACATGTTAAAACATTGTTTTAAGAAAGTATTCCATGTTGTTTTTACCAAGGATACTTTCTTCTCCTGCAGAAGAATGGTGAGAACAGACTTAGAGAGAGCACCTTAGGGTTCTGGCTTTTTCTCTGCCACTTGCCAGCGCTGCCTCAATTTCCTCAGCTGTAAATGGAGATTGGGCAAGAAAGGGATCTTATGCCATATATTATGGACCTCTTGGCAGTGTGATAAAGACTGTCCTGTTCTCAGAATAATGCTCATAAGTAGATAAAATATATAAAGTTACTCAAAAACCTAATGACAGAAAACACAGTACTCAAAATAATTTTTAAATGTGTGATATAGTAATATATGTATTTTCTTTAGTAGCTCACTAAAGAAGAAGCTCTAGCAGTGGGTTCAGTAACTATTATAATTTCACAGAAATGATAGGCAGAGATGATGTCTTGAGATATCTATACTATAATATGACATAAAGATATATTTGATTTCCACTGTGTCAATATCATGGGTATAGCTGATGTTCTTATATTTCAATTAGACGTTAGTGAAGACAAAAATGTGATTATTTTCCCATCCAAGTTCACAGATTCCCCCTGGATTCTCTCCAAGGATCCTTTGAGTACAAACCTCTGGACCAGATGACCTCATGGTTCTCTCTTCCCGCCTCGAGCCAGTCATTTCTCTAATCTTCTCTGGCCATCTACCTTGAGGACCCGAGTCCATCATGTGTATATGTATGCGCCTCCCTCTGGGGAATCAAGTTTAACGAGATATCAAAATATTTCATTTGCGAGTCTTGGCTGCTGTACAGCACTTAGCAAAGCAGAGCCAGTTTTCCTAGTTGAGATTGGTCAACACCAGGTTCATTTGTCTAGCATTTCACAAAATATTTTCCCACATTTGTCCTACTGCAGTTTGAAGGCTGTAACTGACAATATAAATGTGCCCTAAGGTGGAAAGTCCAACTCCATTTCCCTGAGTGATCTCCAGGGTTGGCCATTACCATGCAGATGCCCGGAGTCAAGGGATCTCCATAGATTTGCTAATTATTCCCCAGACTTTTCCACCAGCCATAAAAATCCCATTTGTTGCAGCTTGTTTGTAGAACAGCCCTCATTTCCACAGTGGTGGTATTAATTAGCAAAAACCTGTGAAAATGACCAGAGTTTATGTGCTTTAAGGGGAGGGAAAGAAAGGTACCTGGGTCACTTCTAAATATTGCTATAAATTCCCCTGTAGCAACAAGGAGCTAAAAGCTCACTTGTCTTAGATACTGTGACTTTTAATGTTTGTAGTTCTAAGGGGGAATTAATGAAGCCAGTTAGTGAGTTCCCATTAGAATAGTGACTTGGTGAATCCTGAATGCAAAGAGATAAATTTCTCAGATAATCAATCACCATTCCCTGATGATCTAGTGGCACCTGACACTGAGCCTGGAGAGATCCTGGAAGCACCATTCTTAGAGGAAAGATCTCTGCCAGTGGGGAGCTGTAGAAACAAACCATCCCTCCAGGGTTCCAGAATATATTCCAGATGAGGACATTGGGCACTGGGGACTGGAGAGTGATGAAGGGTGTCCCTGTCCTCCAGCCCAGGAGGACACCCAAGCTTTAACCTCAGAGACATCTGATATACCCACACAGGGACAGAGGCTAAAGAAGAAAGAATGAAGTTGTAGACGTTTTCGTCAATGATCTTATCAAGTTGTCCTGTTGGAGCAGCTTTGTTTCTTATGTTTGTTTGTTTGTGTTAATTTTTAAGTGGCTCTATTTTCTATTTGTTACAGATTAGCCACAGGAGAAAATGGTCTGTCCTACGCTTAAAAACCCAGTACCTAATCACTTTATAAGCAAGTGTGACTCTAGCTTTACTTCTGAAGGGTTAAACAATTGGATAAAGGGTAATAATTCTTTCCTCTCTTCACTTTCAATGAGTGTTTCAGAATGTTTTACTCTCTAATTTCTACCTCGAGCCAACAATCACTGCTGACTTTAGCTAAGAATTCTATTTTTTAAGATTTTTATAGCTGCAATGTGAGTTTCCCATGCAGTTTTTATTAACTCCGTTTCATTGCAAGGCCTTGCAAGCAAAAATGGCCCTTATTTTTATTCGGAGAAATCTATTTCGGTGACAATCTAGCCTCAGGGTAGCTATATGTCAATCTCTTTGCTTTTTTTCCTGTTGAAACAAGCATGGGAAAGTTGCAAGACAAATGCCACACAGGGCAGGGCTGAAGGAAGCAGCATACCAATCCTCATCTCTGGCCAGCTCAATTCCAGAAAGTGAAAGGAAAGTGAATTCCGAGGAGGTACAACTGCGTAAGGTAGAAGAAAACTTCTGCGTGTCTACCCACTTTCATTCCCAATAGATGAAAAGCCTTAAATTCTCACCACTTATCAACTTTTCCCAGAAATGACATTATTTGGGATTATGCTGGGAGGCTGGAGTATAATGTTTACAAGAAGCAGCATGTTTTCTTAAAAAAAGAATAGGAGCTAGGTGTCTGGTGATTCTGGACTGCAACCCTATGGCATCCTAAACTCTACTCACTGTGACCCTTTGGAAATAAAGCCAAAACTCTACTCACCATGACCCCTTTGGAGATAAAGCCTAGTCCTTCTGAGGTGTCCCATAGGGGTTACCAAAATTCAAACCCTAGCACCCTACACTAAGAAATGGCAGTATGACAGCTGGATCAGTTCTAGGTGTGCACACCATGAGACCAGGTTTTCCAGACACACACAAGCTTGTCATCTGAAGCCTCGGCTGCTTGATTGAAAACAGTATTTGGATTCCCAAACCTTAAAGCTAAATTCTGAAAACAAATGGGAAAATATAACAGGGAGGAGGGGAAGTGTGAATATCTTTAAACAAGACTGACATCATCCCAGATTTTTACATTATTTCACTTAATCCTCCCATCAGTACTACCAAGTAGACTTAATTCTCACCTTTTATACAGGAAGATAAGGTTGGCAAGAGAATTAGCAGCCAAATAAGCAGGTATAACTTATATTCTCTCTTTGTCTAGCACAATTAGAAAAAGACAAAGTTGGAAGCAACCCTAGAGTCCATCTGGTTTTACCTCTTGTTTTTCAGTTTATGGGCAATAGAAGAGGGACAATCCAGCCCCCCACCTGTTTTTGTAAATGAAGTTTTATGGAGACACAGCCACACTTATTCATTTACATATTATCTATACTTTTGCATTGCAAAGGCAGGGTTTAATAGCCACAATTAATATCATATAGCCCACAAAACCTAAAATATTTATTATCTGTCCCTTTACACAAAATATTTGCCAATTCCTGCTAGAGAGCAATTTGAGAAGAACTGACATGTTAATGACATTGAGTTCTCTAAACCATGATGCATATGGCATAGTTTTCCATTTATTAGGTCTTCCATGCCTGAAATGTTTTGTATTTTTTGTGTACAAGTCTTGCACATTTTGTTAGAAATAAATGTAAGTATGTTATGCTTTTTGACGCTACTTTAAATGGTATTTTTAATTTTATTTTCAATTGTTTGCTGTTGGATACACTTACATATTAGTTCTAGAAGCTCTTGTGCCAATTTCTCAAGATTGTTACATAGATAAAAATGCCATTTGTGAGTAAAGAGTTGTATTCTTCCTTTCAATCTCTATGCCTGTTTTTCTTTTTCTTACTTTATGGCACTGGTGTGAACTCTAGTATGTTAATGGAAGTGGCAAGAGTTTGCTTTTTTCATGATCTGAAGGTGATTTAATAGCCATCACTAAGTACAAAGTTAGTTGTTGCTTTCTCCTTAGATTTTGAAGTCCACCCTTT
The DNA here is from genome assembly GCF_000951035.1 of Colobus angolensis palliatus. NCBI lineage: Eukaryota > Metazoa > Chordata > Mammalia > Primates > Cercopithecidae > Colobus > Colobus angolensis. The sequence goes on along the minus strand of NW_012116099.1, from coordinate 1,895,653 downwards.
TATTTCTTTGTATCTAGTGACAATGATTTTTTTTTTTTACAGACTGAATGAGTAAATGGAGAGCCTATATAATCTGAGTGTTTATTATTGAGTCCTGCCATATGTTCAAATTGTCTAGAGTTGACTGGTTTAACAAGGCAAAAAGGAGATGGGGGTGGTGAGAGGAAGTAGTACAAAAGTCCCCCTTTCTGTGCTGCTAATTGTTTAAGAGAAAGTCTTGAGTAAGAGTGTGAAATGGCACAACTGCCTTGGAAAACTGCTCGGTGGTTTCTTATGACATAAAACATACACTTTCCCTCTGACCCAGCAATTCCACTACTGGGTATCTACACAAAAGAAATAAGTGCATATGCCAACAAAAGTCTTGTACATGAACTTTCACACCAGTTTTATTTGTAATGGCCAAAAATAAGAAACAACTCAAATGTCCATCAGCAAGATTAGATGTTTTAAAGTGTGTTATAATCACACAGTGGCACACTATTCAGTAGTTAAAAGGAATAAACTCTTGATACACACAACAATGTGGATGAACCTCAAGAAGATAACACTAAGGGAGGGAGCCAGACTCAAAGTAGTGAATATTGTTGGATTCCATTTATATGAAATTCTAGATCAGGTAAAACTAATCTCTAGTGATAAAAATAAGAACAAAGGTTACCTGGGATGGATAGAGGGGCAGGAATTGACTAGAATGGGGCACAAAGGGACATTCTAGGGGGATGAAAATGTTCTAAATCTTGACTATGGTGGTGGATCCATGGGAATATATATTTGTCAAAACTCAAACTGTATACTTAAGATCTGTGCATTTCACTGAATGTAAATTAATCCTCAAAAAATAAACTTAGAAAAAGCAAACCTGCAGAGGACATGCAGAATATTAATAAATGAGTCTTCGTTTATTTGATGTACTTTGTCATTTGTCTGATGTAATTTCAGATTCTTTGCCCCTGGTATGGAGAAGATCTGCTGAAGACCAATCGACAGTACCATGGAACAGGTTTATAAGCAGGAGTCCAGCCCCACAATCTCTACTGACAGACATCCCCCTACTAATAAACACACACACTAAGCAAAAACCACTTATGTGTCAAGCAAGGAAGCTTCAAAACTGGTTCCATACATCTTTTTCCAACTGAACTTCAGGCTCCTGAGCCCTCCCAATCAGAAATTTTGGGGCCACCACTGTGAACCTCAAATCACTTAGCCAGCCACTCAGACTGAAAGCATCCTTTACCATCCACTTGCAAACCCTTGTCCACCCTCTTAGCTTCCTGGATTCACACACATGCCCCACCTACTGCTCTACATCACTGGAGTAATTAACTAAACAAATAAATGCCGTCCCGATATCATGCTTGTAACAGTACCAGAGATGTAGCAAAAGACCAGGCAACATCAGATATCACTACACTGACCACTTCTGTCTTCCCTTTAGTTCTCCTTCAGTCCCACTAGATAGTGAGAGGTGTCTGCTTTCTCAACTGTTCTAGAATTTCTGAATGGGCTGCAAGAGCCTCTCCAGGAGATAAGAGACAAGAGAGCACAGTTTTTATCTAGAGAGGCCTAAATCCTCACCGAGTTCACCACACCCTAGAATTTCAGAGGGCTCCAGAACCGTAACATTTTTTACTCAAACCAAGGCTCGGGCCAGAAAAACTGGGTTTCACCAAGCTCATCAGTCTGTCAGAATGAAGTGAGGCCTTTGCCCTTGCTGCACTTGCTTCCCAGAACATGCAGCCATGGTATCCAGCAGATGCTCTACAAATGCTTTCACAAAACGTGCACTAGGGTAGGGAGATGGCGACTCTCTTTTCAGGGTACTGAGAAGTTCAAAGTGTGCAATAACAAATTTGCTCATCTATACAAATTAAAATTGGTTGACTCATAAGGATTTTCTTTTGAATTTTTACAACTAGATTTTTTATCCCATAAAGAACCCTTTGCTTTCCTGGGCTAAACAGGGGCACACACAACTGAGCTGAAATATCTGCTTTTGTTTCTAATCCAGGAAAGGTAATATAACAGAGGAGAAAAAGCAGCGACTTAGGGGCCAACCCACCCTAGCTTCTGACCCAGAACGTGTTACTTAAAACCACTTGGTATCTGAAGATAATAATTGCTTACATTGCAAGGTTGGGAGAGCCTGGGACCATGCCTGGCATCATGCTTGGCACATATTTGGATCTCAGTGACTGAATGTGTTTTTAGGAATAGCAGAGCTTCCTTTTCTCTAGGCACATGGGAAAATTGGCCCTGAGCCCCATCGCCCCCAGTCCATCAGCCTCTGCCCCCATTCTAAATGTATCCCAGGGTCAGGGGTTCAGAAATGAAGTAGAACATGAGGGCTGTCTTAGGCCAGAGCGATGAAGTCATGTCCTGGTCCAGCGTTCACTCAGGCCTTTAGGGAACTGGAGAAGAATGATGCTTCGAGTGTCTGAAGTAAGCAAACAAAAAGAGGAGACAAGCAGCCTGAGCTCCAAAATTCAAACCTAGACCCAGCAACCATTCCAAAACGGCCTCAAACTAGGGCACCACGAAGCATTATGTAACCAGAAGGCTTCTTTATTTATTCCACTGGCAAACATTTCCTGCTTGGTTTTGTATAAACACGGGTGCAGAATTTCCTAGCAGTTGTATCTTCTGTGGGGCCAGCTATCATTACCCTGTTTGGTTCTGAAGGCTGATCTCATTGTTTCAGCAGCTCGCTTCTCCTCCTCACACCAGACGCTTTCGCTGGTGAATTGCCTCCATTTAGGGACGGGGGTTTGCTTAAACACTTTTGGATTTACAACACAACAAGATTTAATTGTCCAAAGGAGCATCCGCAGCATGAAAGAATCCCCTCTGCCAAAAAAACCGGGAGCTTATGTGTAGTCCTCAGGTTTTCGGAGAGGTGAAAAGAATGCAAAGATACTTAAGGGCTTAATTCAGGTGGAGTTCTACCTTGGTAAGACCATACAGGCATGACTAAGTCAATACGTTCTAGAAGAATTCTAAGAATTTTACAGATATTAAATCATTCCATGTATACACACAATTCTATTAGAAATACATTATTTCATTCCCATTTTACAGATGAAGAAACTGAAGCACGGAAAATCAAGGTGACACGGTTAATAAATGGCAGAGCCCATATTCAAATCCAGTCTGGCAAGCTCTAGACTCTGTGGTCTTATCCACTATGCCACATTATCTAAACACAGTTGCTAGGAACAAATAATATTTGAGCTATGTCTTTCAGCCCCTGCCTCAGGCAACATGCTCCTTTCATATAACAAACATTTATTGACAACCACCATTCTAAGAGATACAGAGCTAAATAGGACATAGGTCCTCTTCTCAAGATCTGCACTGACCATTTGCCATTGGCCACATTTAATTAATTTAAATTAAATAAAATTTAAAATGTATTTCCTTAGCAGCACTGGCCCACATTTCAACTGCTGAAATGTCACATGTGGCTAGTGGCTGATATCTTGGACGGTGTAGATACAGAGCATTCCATCTTCACAGGAAGCCCTCTTGGGGAGATGATCTGGCCATTTGCTACTCAAAGAGGGTTTCCTGGACCAGCAGCATCAATATCACCAAGAAGCTTTCGAGAAATGCACAGTCTCAGGCCCTGCCTCAGACTTCTTGGATCAGAATCTTCATTTTAACAAGATCCTAGGAGATCTGGGCATACTTTAAAGTTCACAAAGCACTTCAGTCTAGAAGCTTTTTTTGCCTTTAATTTCTATTTTACCAATAATCTCAAACCCTTTTATCAGACACATGCACCATTATTCCCATTCCCTGCTAGAGTACTCATTAAAGTATATTGTCTTATAATAAATGACTTAAAGAAACAAAGCTGTCCAAGTTAAAGGAATAGAAAGATAATGGAGTGACAGGCAGCGGGGTTCTGTCCAATATTCCTTCAAACTGCACTATGCAGAGGGGCACCCCTTCCTCCTACAAGATAAGTCTGGGCAGAAAAGATTAGATGGGAGGGAACAGTGGAAAGACCTGAGCTTGATGGTCAGCACAATGGGGATCCCAGTCTTGGATCCCTTCCTAGGAACTGGATGACATTAGTCAAGTTGTTAAAACCCTCTGGATCTTGGGTTCTCCATCTGTAAAATAAAGCAGACTGTAAGGCCCCTTCCTTCCACCTCTAAAACTCTGTGTTCCCATTGAGCTGGTGGGTAAAAGGAGGAAGAATTGATCCTCTGGGGTGGGATGTCAGCCCTGGATAATGATGAGGAGAGAATTATAATATTTTACTCAAGTGTAAAGTAATCTCACTATAAAGATCCTTCCTAAGCAGAAATCAATATGGAATAGAGCCTCATGGACCCTGTATACAGTGAGGTCAACTGAGGCATATTGTAAAATGTCTCCCAGTGCTAGACTGATTACATTAATGGCCTCAATTCTCCACCCCTTTCTATGTCCACTATCTTTGCCATGTGGCTGCAACTCCCATCAAGTGGTGTGGTCTCTCTCCCCTGCCCTTTTCATTCTGCCACGTGATTTTGTAGTGCTCTTCTCCTCTGACCCTGGAGACGGTCATGTGACTTGTTTTAGACAATAAAAAAGAATAAAAAATGACGGCATGGAAGTCCAAGCCTAGGCCTTAAGATGCCTGAATACTTCCTCTCTTGTGCTTCTACCACCACCATGACAACATGCCCAGGATAGCCTGCTAGAGGAGGAGAGACACATGGAGCAGAGCTGAGTGATCGCAACTGACCCAAGAATGGCCATCCTAGATTAGCCAACAGCCAGCTGACACCCAGGCATGTGAGTGTGCCCAGTCAAAATCAGTGGAGGTGGCTGGTTTAGCCAAAGCTGACCCCAGATGCATGAGCCACACATGTTTACTTTTGTATGTTACTGAGGTGTTGTATTATTGATACACTGCATCATTGTGGTACTGGATACCAGACATACTCCCTTATAAGGCAGAATCACTGTATGTTTCTAAATACAGATAAGATTTGTGATTAAAACCATCATCATAGAATCGAAGCCCTTTTCATCCACTTCTAATTTAACTGTCACAACTACAAAGTAGCCTCTTAAAAATGAGAAAATTGACACTGATAGAGGTTAAGTCCCTTGCCCATAATTTCATGGCTTCTAAGTGTTTGAGCCAGGATTTGAACCACATTGTCCAATTCCAATTCCAAGATTTTTTTTGTTTTTGTTTTTGTTTTTGTTTTTTTTGAGATGGAGTCTCACTCTGACTCCCAGGCTGGAGTGCAGTGGTGTGATCTCAGCTCACTGCAGCCTCTGCTTCCCAGGTTCAAGCGATTCTCATGCCTCTACCTTCTGAGTAGCTGGGATTACAGGCGCCCACAGCCATGCCAGACTAATTTTTGTATTTTTTTTTTTTTAATAGAGACAGGGTTTTGCTATGGAACTCCTGACCTCAGGTAATCTACCCGCCTTGCCCTCCCAAATTGCTAGGATTACAGGGCTGAGACACCACACCCAGCAAATTCAATTCCAACTCTGAGCTACATTTTAAAATGCCAGTGCTATCTAAATACTGTATGATGACATGGAAAATGACTGGTCTAAGATTCCAGGCTCCACCCCAATTCTTGCCAATAAAGAGTTGAGTGAATGAGAACATATGGCTCTCTAAGTTTTGGTTTCATCAACTTTAAGAGAAAGAAAATGAACAAGCTGATTTTAATTTTTCTTTTATTTCAACATTCCATTATTCTATAAGATACGAGCCTAGTTGGCCAGGCATGGTGGCTCATGCCTGTAATCCCAGCCCTTTGGGAGGCTGAGGCGGATAAATCACCTGAGGTCGGGAGTTCGAGACCAGCCTCACCAACATGATGAAATCCCGTCTCTACTAAAAATAAAAAATTAGCTGGGCATGGTGGTGCAAGCCTGTAGTCCCAGCTACTCAGGAGGCTGAGGCAGAAGAATCACCTTAACCTGGGAGCCAGAGGTTGCAGTGAGCCAAGGTCATGGCTTTGCACTCCAGCCTGGGCAACAGGTGAGATGAGACTCTATCTCAAAAAAAAAAAAGATATGAGCCTAGTTTTTCAAATATCTATACTCCTTCTTGGAATGATAGAATCATATCTGAGAGGCTTTATGGTATTGTTTATAATAGACTTTGGGCAGAGATCCAAGTCTAATGGACATTAGGGTTCTGCTGGGGTATCCACCGTCCCTGATTGAGGTTGGATAAGCTGAGGTTGAAAACTCAAGAGTAAACACATAAGCCAGATTGTTCTCCAGGGCTCAGAGCCAAAGGAGCCGGATGGGTCTTACTACCGTCACAGCCCTCAGCATCAAAAACAGCTCTCTTAGGGATTGTGCCAAGCATGGGAGGAAAATAATGTCATCTAGGTGCAGTTGTGGGGACAGGAAGAAGGCTGAGATAGAAAAAATGTACATACACAGATATCAAGGATAAGTAGCAATAATAATAACAGCTAACATTTATTAAATGTGTACAATGAGCTAGATCATGTGGTCAACATGGGAAGCACCTCCCAAATTCCTTTTCAGGAAGGGCTTGCCACCCAGTTGTAGGTGTACAATCTGCATGCAACCTCCAGCTGCCAGCTCCTTCAGGCTCTGCCTTTTGCAGAGTCACCATACCCAAACCATGTCCCTTCTTGGGCAGCCCGCGTCAAATGACTGATCTATTCAGAAATTTAAATGATCAGTCATCTCAATTCAACTCAGGACAGCTCTGGAGGGCTATGCTGGCTTCAGAGTCTATGTCTGGTTGGTTGAGGCTTCATTGGACTTATAACACAGTTTGACTTCTTTTTCCCAAACTTACTTCCCACCCTTTGTTTTCATGGGTGTTAATGCTTAGTAAACATCTTGTTTCCCAAACTCTGTCTCAGCGTCTACTTCCAAGACACCAAACCAAAATCACTCTATGAGTTAATGGTTATAGTAAATACTGTGATATAATCTATTAACCTGATGGAAATTTCATTTTGTTTAAAAATAAATAAATAAAAATAAAAGGAAAAAGGAAGGAAGGAAGGAAGGAAGGAAAAGGAAAGAGAAAAGGGAATGAAAGCAAGAGAAGGGGAGGGGAGGGAAAGGAAAGGGAGGGAAGGGAAGGGAAAAGGAAAAGGGGAAGGGAAGGGTAGGGGAAGGGAGGGAGGGGGAAGAGAGGGGAGAGGAGGGAAAGGGAAGGGAAGGAAAGGAAAGGGAAGGGAAGGGAAGAGGAAGGGGGAGGAGAGGAGAGGAGAGGAGAAAAGTAATAGAAGTTATGCACTTCCTAAGATTCTTGACTCACTACCATAGGCCCCAAGACATCAAATTTGTGACACTTTTGGACTATTATGAAAGGAGTTGTCAGTGCTCAGCTAAGCATCAGCCTGGATGAGGAAGAGAGAGAGAAGAGAGAGATGAACTTCTCCCCTCTGTTCCGAGATTGCTAACAGTCCTTCAGGTTCTACAACAGCAGAGGAAGAAGTTGGCAATAAAGGAGAGACTCGGGGCACGTTGGACCATGAATCTCAGTATCGTCTGACTGGGTTCTCAGTGGTCCTTTTGTCCTTTGTTTTCCTTTCAGTTTATGGCACCATCTTTTTTGTAAGAAATAATAATAATGAGAAATACATCTTGATCTTTTACGATGACACAGCAAATGTGTATTACATCAGTTATCACTCACAGCAACCCCAGAATAGTGAGGTAGATGTTATTGTTCAGCAACGACTCCCTGTCCCTTCCTCCTTCCCTGGGAAAAGCGAGATGACCCACCTCTCAATGTTAAACTTGGCCATATGACTTGCTTTACCAATGAAATGTAAATATATGCAAGCAAATGCTCTGCCTGGGTTGTTAAACGGTTCAGTTCATTCTCTCATGCTCCTCACATTGACCTCAGAGGACCACTGCTCTTTCAGTCTCATATCAGTGGAATAGATCTGAGTCCAACTGTCAGCCAATAACAGAGTTGCCATACTTGACCTACAGATAATTGAAGGAGAAATAAAATATCTGTGATTATCAGACACTAAATTTGTTTAGGGAAGGGGCTATTTGTTACACAGCAGGACTGTAATAAAAGCTGACTAAAACAGACATGTTCTGTGCTCATTTCCACTTTCAGCTGGGAAAATACAGGTACAGAGAAGTTAAGTGGCTTGAGTAAGATCACACAGCTAAACTGGTAAAGCTGGAATTTCAACCAAGCAATATGACTCTAAAGCAAAATTCTTAGGCCTTGCTTTATATTGCATAGTGTTTGAGGTAAACATTGTGAATCCATTCTTTGTGAAATGTCTGGGGAGCTTCGAATTCCACCTCAAACCGAGGCACAAATATTTTATTTTCTAGGTCTTTTTTTTTAGCATTCTTACATTATAATGTCTATGAATGAGCCCATATTTAACATATGACTACTGTGAATATGAGAATCAAAGAAATTACACTAAAATGTCCAATTATATCATTGGCTTAGGACTATGCATATAGTTTCAATTTCCAAAAGACAATGAGTTATCATTTTTTAAAAATCTGATTTTTCTCATCAATGGAAAACTCAGAGCCACTTCAACTGCAAGAGAGATGAGGAACTTGTTCTAACAGGCATATCTCTAGGCCTTTGTGCATTAAGAGAAAAACATATATGAAGGAACTTAAATTTAATTAAACACTTAAAAGTAGGTATATTTTTAAAATTTTTAATCCCCTTGTGATTTCATACTTATAAGCAAATTTTTCTATGTGATATTGAAATGTATACAATTAAGACAAATGATTGATGTGAGCCTCCCCTGTCCCCTGTTTTTTCTTCTCATTTACTGAATTTAGACTACAAAAAATTCTTGAACCTTCTTGGGGAATTTAAAACCCAAACAGAACTTCCATGCACACCCTTCCTCAGGACAACTTTATCCATCATCCCCTGCCATTGTGGCTGCTTTCACAGCCCTTTGAGAAGATAAACTTGTGACCCAAGCTGGGAAGTTAGGACTGACTCATGCTGAGCAGTTGAGCAGTATGAAGTGCATCTAGTACTTTAATTTATTCCTTCAGACTTCCTACTGCCCTTACCAGAAGCTTATTGCCACAGTCCTCCAAGTTCTTTCAACTCAAACCATCTATGCATCTCACTAGAGATTCAGAACTATAAAAGATCTAAACTGTTACTTTAGATTCTTTTCAGGCTCCTTCAGAAGGTCTGCCCTAAAGACAGTGGCATGCAGCAAATTACCTCAAAGGAAACATGCCATAAAATACTTACTGGAAAAATGACCTCGAGTAGAAGATGCATAACAAAGATTATTATTACACATTTTAAGATCCTGCCTCTAATTATCTGAAATGCATTTTACCCCTTTTAGCCTATGAACACCATGAACAGAATCAGGGTAATTGCTCTCCTCACCTCCATACTAGATGGACGAACTGTTCTTTTGTGGCTCCCTGAAGGTCTGTATCAATGACTTTCAAAAGGCAGTTGAACAGGTGAGAGTACACATTACAGCTACTAAGCAAAATGAAATGCCTGCCAGCTTTTTATGCTCATTATGAGGTCTGCTGTCAGCCTGGCCCTGACCTCTGCATGACAGGAAATGCACAATGGTGATGGAGTCCTCATTCCTGCCTTCAGGATGCTCAAAATGCTGGTGTTCTCTCTGCAAATAATTGTGAGCAACAAGCTCAAGATGTTTCCCAATCCTTGAGAAAGAATACAAGGGCAAGTTGATCAATTATCTTGATCTCAAGTCTACAAGCGGAGAAAAGACTGACACTAAACAATTCTCGTACGAAGCAGAAAGCGATATGTGCCTAAGAGAAACCCAGATAATAAGCAATGAGGGGTTGAGCAGAAAGAGAGAGTACTTAAAATTAAGGGGAATGAACTGAGACAGGAACTCTGCACTGAGAAAGCCTTTGGGGTGGGTCTCGAAAGACAGGATTAGGATTTATGCAGATGAAGGGAGAGCTTTCTAAACAAAAGAGAATTCTATTCAAATGAGCAAAGGATAAAAAGTGGGGAAGCCAAGAACAGAAGATGGAAATAATGGTTCCACAATGATTCAACTGGAGGAGACACAGTTGGCAATAATGGTCCATAGATGGGAAAAGTACAATGGGAGTTAATTTGGGGTGTCCATTACTGTGAGGCTCAGGAAGCTGGCATGTCTTCAAAATCTGTTTTGCTGAGCTCTGGGTGTTGTGAAAACAGAATGGGCGACGATCCAGGATACTACCCTGTTGTGACTGGAACAGTCTGCTTTTGTCTAGTTGACATACTAAAGTTTCTGGACAAGATTTCATTTGGGGTACCAAATGTGAAATGACTGCTGTCAGCAAATAGAAGCCATGCAGGATCCTTAAGAGGATCGGGTGAGTCAGGAGATCAGATACCAAAAGATGAGTCTGGTAGCAGCAGTGTTTAAGATGGATTAGAGTGCAGAGAGTGCAAACTTGAGAAGATGAATTAAGAGGTTACTGCAACATCCCCAGGTAGAGGCACTGGGGGCCTGAACTCAAGCACAGTGGTGTGGGAGAGGAGGCCAGGCAGTTATAAGCAGCACAGGGGTCAACCTTCTGGGCCTCGGAAACAAGTGGAATACAGTTGAAGGGCTTGAGCCTGGAAGATGAGAACTTTTCACTACTAATAGAGGACACAGAACACAGGACAAGTTTGGAAATTGAGAAGCCAAGTTCGATTTGGGAAATATTAAGTTTAAGGTCCTGGCAAGATTCCCAGTTGGCAAGCAGCATGGTAGAAGTGTCTTGCCGGAAGTTGGGAAGAAAAATTCACTGGATAAACACACACATGAGAAATGAGCACATGAGACAGTTAATTGTATACAAGAGGGTATTTTTTAATAAAATGCAGAAGCTCATTACATTCCAGATTCCACTTACTGTTTTGCCCATTTGCTGCCTTGGTTTTTCTTCCCGACCCCGAATAGAACAGGTGCACAGTATTTGGTCCTGGAATTCTGCTCTTCCTGCTTCTTATTCTTCTACTCAGAGATCTCATTTATTAGCAACTTCAAAAATCCACTCCAGCGCCATTCTGCTGCTCATTCCATAGCCCCATAGTTCCAACTGCCTGCTAGAGATGGCCACCTGACTTGGGCATCTCAATCCCCAACTCAACCAAGGCAAAGATAAATTCATCTTCTCCTCTCTTCTTTAATTAGTACTTTCTCCAAATGTCTTTATTTCTTTGAATAGGGACTTTGAGGTGCGGTGCCTCAGACCTTTTCTAATTCTTGACACAGCCGTCCTAGAATAGCCCTTTTCTGGGATATTGTTTCCCCTTGCATTCGGCTGTTCTCGCGCTACTAACAAAGACATTCCCAAGGCTGGGTAATTTATAAAGGAAAGAGGTTTAATTGATTCACAGCTCCACATGGCTGGGGAGGCCTTACAATCATGGCGGCAGGCAAAGGGGAAGCAAGACACATTTTACATGGCAGCAGGCAAGAGAGCATGTGCAGGGGAACTCCCCTTTAGAAAACCATCAGATTTCATGAGATGTATTCACTATCATGGGAACAGCATGAGAATGATCTGCCCCTATGATTCAATTACCTCCCACCAGGTCCCTACCACAGGATGTGGGAATTATGGGAGCTACAATTCAAGATGAGATTTGGGTGGGGACACAGCCAAGCCGTATCACCCCTACTCAAAGCTTCTGGGAGCTCCCCAGTGTGGACAGAATCACCCCTACTCAAAGCTTCTGGGAGCTCCCCAGTGTGGACAGAATAAAAGCCAAGGCTCTCAGTCCAAGTTTCAAGGTCATCCATGAAGGCCATCAATGGCCATTCTTGGGTCCACCCCAAATCACCTTTCTAACTACAGTTTCTACTGCCTCTCTGCTCTACCCTGCATGGAGGACACCAACCGGCACCTGATACTCAAGGATGCTCACCTTTATTTATTCCCTCCTTCTCAAGCATATTAGCATTCCTTCCTTCTTCCAGGGAGCAGGCTTCCCCTGCGGATTCCTCATTTGACCTGTATCCATTCTCCAGGCCCTGGCAGAAGTCCTAACTTGTTCCAAACCCCCTCCTTATCCATTCTGGTGGACAGAGGACAGAGTGGAGCTTCCTCTACTCTCACTAAACAAACCAGATGGTGTTTGCATATCTGTTTCCTCATGTATGATGTGGGGATTAAAACTTCACCTATATCATAGGATTTTTAAATTAAATATGAGCTCAATAAATTATTATTATGATCACTAGTATTATATGTTAGATGTTGGACTAGGCATTTAAGGATATAAGTAGAAATACTGACATCCTTGGCTTTTCCTAGCAAAACATGCACAATCCCCACCCTCTCTAAAAACTCCATAAAGAACCAGCCCTTTGCCATGCACTTTGAACATCGTTTCACTATTAGTGATCTTCTAGTTTTTACTTCTTGAGATCAAGCAACTTATCATCTTAGCTTAATTATTCATGCCCTGAAATAAAACAAAAACATCCTTCCAAGTCGTATTTTACCTCAAGGGGCTCAAATGGGAGAAAGAGCAGAAGTGAACGGGAGAGCGCTTTGAGTCCGCTGGACTGGGAAGGGGAGATACAAGTGATATGATACTTCTTCGCTGTCTTGTCTAATTAGCCTTTCTAAGATGTCAGGCATGATTCTCCTATGTGAATGTAAGCCTTAACAAAGTATTTCAGAATATTGTCCTGAGTAACTCTTAGGAAAGTGTATCTTATTTCTCTTTCTTGTGCTTTTACCTTTCCCAGAAGATTGGGTACTAAATAATTACATGTTCACAGGATAAACGTTTTTATTCCAAGAGCTGGAGATTTTTGCTCATCTTACTATACTTAAAAATAAGAGTGTAATTATTAATAGTTCAATATTTAACACCTTTTACTGATAGGTTCTCACCCTTATGTATCTTCATATCACACACACACACACACACACACACACACACACACTCATCTCCAACTGCCCAATTCACATGTATCCAAAGACATTTTTAAAAGCACTCAATTTAGAGTCAAAAAGAAGAAAAAGAGAGAGAGAAAGAGATTATAGATTTGAGTCTCAGTTCCACCTCTAGAGCAGGGATCAAGCGTGTAAATTATCCTTGCCAAGCCTCAGTCTACTCATCTGTTAAATGGGTATACCAAAATGTGGCTCCCAGTCCTGGTTGATCATAGGACTCTCATATGGGGAGGCTTGTTATTCATATTCTTGGATTCCAATCTGAACCTACTAGAGCAGAAGTTCCAAGGGGGACCTGGAATCTGTATCTTTAAAAAATCACTCCAGATGATTAGGTTAATTCACGAAGTTTGAGCATCCCTTTCGCAATTTTGATTCCCTTCACATTAAAAGACCTCCTCCAAGAAGCCTGGGATATCCCGGAGCTAGGATTTGAGGCAGAGAGCGTATTACTGTTCTAAGACAGAAGCTGTAATAACGGGGTCACCCCTCCTCGTTTTCTGCCCAGAAACAGTCTTTCTTTTCACTTACCAACTGTGGTTTCTGATTAACATAAACATTTCAACCATTTATGATTCTTTCTCATTGATGGCTAAGGGAAAAGAAAACACTTTGATTATTTTGATACCTCTTAAGGACTTAAAGCCAGCTTTGAACATGTGACACAAAATCTCCTTCATCAGATTGTATTGTTGCAGTTGCTGAATTCAGTTTAAATCAGATGCATATCTTCAATTGTTTCACTGACTGAACTGTGTTATTTTAAAATCTTGTTGCATCCTCCCTGTTTACCTGAAGATACGTTTAAGGAAATACACTCAACTTTACTGGCTTTGACCAAGCCTCTTCTATAAAATGCCACTTTGCTGGGGCTTTCACTCAATTGACTTAAGAGGAAAACTTTTCCCACTCTCCCGGGGGAGCTGCAGGGCTCTGCTTTGCCAACTCTGGAGAATGAGTTTTTCTGAAAGAACGAAACTACCTGCAAGAGCTTCATGGACTGAAGTTTCCAAACTCTGAGCGAATTTGGGGAAATTTGAAGAAATGTGGGTGCTCATCAAATATGACCATTCACCCTCCCCGTGTATCAAATGATTGCATGCCTGTAGACAGACTAACAAAATCATCTAAATTATATCAGAAACTAACTTTCTGTTAGAGATTCTGTACCTTTTTTTCTCCACAGGTTCTGGCACAAGAAACCTGCTCCCAAGCAGTCCAATTTTCTGATTAAGGGGTCATAGCCTATGGAATCTCACTGCTGGCTCCAGCTTTTGCTAGCTATGTGAATTTAGGCAAGGTGCTCACGCACTTTGTATTTTAGTTTCCTCATCTGAAAAGTAATAGTGCCTGCTTTTCCTGGTTGCTATGAGGTTTAAATTAGATATTACATATAAAGGGCTGAAAATAAATCCTACCACATAGTAAGTACTCCGTGAATGCTAGTTTTTATTTCTCCTTGCAGGGCTATAGGATTTGAGGCAAAATAAGAAAAAAAAGAGTCCCCTATGCCCTGTCCGTCCCACTACCTCAGCAGCAGACAGATGTCTTCTTGGGTGCTTTGCCTTTGTCTATACCAAGGAGCCTGTTCAACTAGTGAAACAACTGCCCTGGTCCATACATGCTTCTATTTTCTTCCTCAAAGGGAATTTGAAGAGTCCCCCATGCTTGGATGGCAGTCACTCTTAATCTTTCTTTGCTCTCTTTCCTACAGCCTAAGCGACACCACTAGCTGGGTCTCAAGTAGTCCATTTCAATTGGCCATTGTGAAGTCATCTTAATAACTCTTGCACACCAACAAACTCCGAACAGCACTACTTCAGTTTGTCCCTACTGCTGCCATTCTGCTGAAGTGAGAGATGCATAAGCCAAACTCAGGTAACCTCAATCTCTAGCATCTAGTAAACACTCAATAAATACTTGAGTTATTAAATCAGTCCTCTCAACCTTTCCCACTGAGGCATTCAGACTGTAGCAATGGTAGTCTAAAACCCAATCCATCTCTCCAAGAGTGCCCTTCCAAAAGGGAAAGGAGGGAAAGAAGAAAGAAAGGAGGGTTGGGATTGTGCATGTTTTGGCACGAAAAGCCAAGGATTGTTATAGCCATTGGGAGGGAGGACAAGAATATGAAGTAACAGACATCTAAATAAATTCCATCTATTCTGCAAGACTCAAGCTTTTATTTGATGTAGATGAGACAGTAAAGAACCTGATGTCTTGACTAGGAAAACAACAAGAGAACTACCCACAACTCTAGATGAGTTACTGGGAAAGGGAAACAGGCATTTGTAAACAGCTTCTGCCCCAGAAAGGCTTAAATAACATCAACTCTTTGGCCGTGGGTCTTTGCATGCTCATTTCTTACTGAGCAAGATGGTTTTGCATTAACAAAGGCAATCGAAAACCAAATCATGCAGACAATGAATTGATGGCAAAGCTTCCAGAATGAAAAAAAAAAAAAAAAACTTACAATGAAAGTGAGAAAATCCAAAATCTCACTGATTTAAAATATGGAATTTTGAGACTAGGACAATTCTTACTAAAATATGACTTGGAAGGATGTTCTTGTTTTATTTTAGGGCCATGAATAATTAAGCTAAGATGATAAGTTACTTGCTCTCAAGAGTTAAAAACTAGAAAATCACTATTAGTGAAACAATGTTCGAAGTACATGGCAAAGGGTTGGTTCTTTATGAAGTTTTTATTACATCCTGTTCACTGGAATACTAAAAACTCAGACCGTTCCCAGAACCTATTATCATGGTCAGAATTCTATGTTCAGGAAAAAATGTACTGAACCTTCAAAATTTAGTTCATATCTGAAGGGAGGGAGCTGGGAATGAACAATTCTACCCAGGAAAAAGAATATGAATTATTCAGAAGCAAATTCTCCATAATAGCTTAATCTTCTCTGCTTCCACATATTTGTAACTGATATAGCTTCAGGAAGTAAAGAAGTTACACCCAATGCTAGTTCCAACTGGAAGGGCCCATGGCATTCTGGGAGTGGTCTCCTCTTATCAGTGTTACTTTGGGGAACACAATAGCTTCTGGGCAATGCCCATTATTGGCAGATCAACCAAATTGCCAATTTCCTACCCCAAGATAGTGGTTGAATTAGCATAAAAATCTCGAGTTATAATGTATTTTATTATTCTGAAGATATTACAAAAGGGATGACTTTTAAATTTCAAAATATCCCACTAAGAAAGCCTTCTAATTATTAATAAAGGTGGCATAGACAGCAAGGAAAATGACATAGAAATGGAATTTTATTTATGCAGAATTCACTTATTGAATACTTTTTAGTTTGATTTATATTCTAGACAGAAACACAGCTGGACATGCCTGATCCTTTTTTCTATTCTCTTTCTGTTTCTCCTGGCTATCTCTATTACCAGGGCTGTGCCATCAAAGGAAACCACATATGCTCTTGACCTGGCTATAAACGTGGCACAGTTGGCACGTGGATAAAGAAGGTCACTGTGGAAGCATGAACAGAAACAGTACAACATTTAGCACGTAAAAAAAATGGGTCACAGATACCATAAGAATATGTTACTTAGAGAAGAGAAAATGTAAACAGATTACACATTTGGGAAGGCGCAAGGGGAATAAATGGTTAAAGGAACTGAGATTGGCCCCACAGGGTGGTTGAGTAATATATGGAGTGTTATTAGATCAAAGTTCTCTATCTCCAAGGAGAAAACAACCAAAAATTGGCTTCAAGTCAGTCCAGAAAGATGTCAGCTTAGCTTTTAGGATGAATTCTTGATGTATAAGTTGATATGTATCATATTAGGTTACAAAGAGAAGTCTTGTAATCTCCCTCCCAGGAGAGACATGAGACAGGAAAAGTCCAGTAATGTGCTCGGCCATGTCAAGTGGCCGATTCACCCGGAGCCAGAGGAACACACCAGGAGACTTACCAAGGTCCTTAGAGGCTCGGGATTTTCTCATAAAACAAACACTAGGCTATAGAAGTGACTGCTCTGCCTCTTGTTCAGCAATTTTAGCAAATTCCAAATACTTTTACTTCATACAAATGAGGTGAACAGCAAGAACAGATTTTACAAGGACATTTTACAACCAATCAGCACCTCTTGGAATGAGATAAATACCTGCTTTTTTCCTTAATATGGTAAATGGCTGGACATAGTTTAAAATAGAGCCAGAGCTGGGTGCAATTAAAAAAAAAAAAAAATAGGTGAAAAACAAGAGACATGTGCAGGGCAGGCATGTAAATAGCATTTGGGGAAGAAAGCTAATGGATCTAGCGTTCACACAGTGAAATTTCACTAGACTCTTTAACCAAAGTCAATCTGCCACATTGAGGAAATGCAGGATCAGCCTTGATACTTTTGGTCCCAAGGGAAAGTTGCCTGGTTGCCAGCAAAAAAGAGAACTATTTCCATTTCTGTTCTTGCTCTGAACAGTGGGCTGAGAAGAAATTGATCTCATGCAGAGGTCCTCAAAGAGAAAGCCTTCTGTTCACTTCCTTCTCAGTTGAGACTCGCTCCTGCCAAACTAAAACACACATGGAATCACAGACTCTTACAAAAAAAAGAAATTTAGAAAGCTTGCAATCTAAAACACACATGCATCTCAAAACATACCACTAGCTAAAGAAGGCCGGCAGCCCAAAGAATATGTTTCCTTTTCTCACAAGAAAGTTGCAGTCTAGGTTAGAAAACCTGCTGGAGGGCAGTCCCATCTCAAGAACGCAAGATGGTTGCCCCAGTTCGCTCCACACTGAAGTGAAAGCTCCTACTTCCTCGCCAGACAGGCACTCCCCAAAGAGACCACAGCATCTCTGCGCAGAAAGAGATCTCAGTAATCTGTCTTAATTGCTGAGTTTCTAAAAAGCTTTTGACTCTGCCACAATTATGCCTTAAAAATCCCCACACCCACACTCAGAAATTTTGTGTTCTAGCCATGAATTTTTTTTTTAAGGCAGTTGAATCAGAAACCTTGGGCCCATATTGCTCTACCAAGTAAGTTATGTACATGGAAACTGAACTCCCCACTACAACGCCTCAAGTTGTGGCTAGGTGTGTCACTGATCTCTTCTCTGTTTAAAAAAAAAAAAAAATCCTTTCCTTCTGTTCCTTTACTTCTTTTCTAGGTACTAAGTAAATAAGTAGAGAGTTTTGTAGTCCCCAGCTTGTACAACTAACCCCTCATAAAACAATTCATATTGTATAAAATAACAATGCTGTCCATTGAAATTAACATGGAAAAATTTTAACTGTTACTGAGCAAAGACAACAAAGGTGTCCCCTTTCAGAGCTGATAAGAGATCATGAGATTGAAACTCTGCACAGCACTTTGAGAACTAGAAGCCCTAATCTTAGGACCTCATTCTTTTAAAGTCGATAGCTTTGAAAGCTTGCTAGATCTGAAACTGGCTCCATCCTATGTTATGTTTTTGATCGACAACACTGTGAAACAATTACTGTTGTAATCAAATACACTTTGATTATTTATAGCCCTCTATGCCATTTACACTTACAGAAAATAGTTCTTAAACCATATCAATATTAGAACAAAGCAAAATGGCCTTGAAAATGAACCAATCCTGCAAAAAGTCATGTTTTAAAAAAATTATATATATATACACACAGAAGGAAAAAGTATTTTTGAAAGCTCATAAAATTGGAAACAAGGCAAGTCAATAAAATTTCTTCCAAACCACCTTTCTCTGCCCCTGGAAAGCGTTTTATGAGATAATGAAAACCTCTAACATTGAGTGATGTGATTAAGTAATAAAGGGCTGAATTTTCCTTCCTATGTAACTCCACAGGGTGCTTCCTAGTGCATTGCAAATGTCTGTATAAAGAGCTAACTGTGTGTTGGTGTGCCACCAGATCACAGGTGTTCGTTAAAGGAGATCCCACTGAGATTTTTCTCCAGACTGGTAAAACAACAGCTTCATTCTCTCTCCTCTAATGGGCTGATTAGTGAGCCCTACCCTTCCTAGAAAGCGCTGTACACAGTAGATATAGGTGCATTGTCTCAGCCCTAAGTGAGAAAGAAGAGCAAGCCTGAACACTTGAAATCTCATGATTCACCGGTCACCACTATTTGGTTGGGAGAGTCTGCATGAAGAACTAACACTGCCTTCACATACTTCATAAGAGGTGGTGGGGCTCAGCCACTGCAGATATTCCTGGCTACTAAGAGAAGATATATGGCCAGCTGTCAACCCCTGGAATGCAACACTTAAAGGATGGTGAACGTATTCCTTCCTGGGTTTAATCTCATCACTGCTTCCCTCTCTGAGGATGGTGCAGGGCACCCAGGTTTGACCCAGACTACTGCTCCACAGGTTCCAAGTAATACATGGGTTAAGCCAGCCAATAAATCAACCTCCTAACCAGGGCTTCATCACCCTATACCTGGACTCTCACAGCTTTTCAGTCATCTGAAATTTCTTTAACGGGATTACCCTGATGGACATAAAATCTCTGGAGTCTGTCATTCATAAAAGGACTGCTTCCAACAATATTTATGAGAAGGTGCTTTTGCAGTTATTCCTCAAATTTGTCTCCCAGTGTTCAAACTTTCTGTATTCTAAATTCTCCTCTCATAAAACCTTTCACCACTAGATACACGCATATGTGAGGAGGTGTGGGGGGTGGGGGAGTATTAGCTTTATTTTTAAAAACTTTTATTTTGGAATTATTTTAAATCTACAGAAACATTGCAAGAATACTACAAAGTATTCTCAAATATTCTTTACTCAGATTCAACGATTTTAGTATGCTGTCATCTTTTCTTTCACAAACCCCTCTGTGTGTGTGTGTGTGTGTATGTGTGTGTGTATCCAGGCATACACTTAGTCACAAACAGTTATTTCTGGACTGTGTGACTCTAGGAAACATGTATCATGTCCTTGCTCTGAAATACCTCAGTGTGTATATCATAGGAATAAGGATAACCTCTTACATATCACAGTACTGTTACCAAATTCAAGAAATTTAACACTGATGTAATATTTTCCTCCTACAGACCACACACAAATTTCATCATGTGTCCCCAACAATTCCCTTTATAACTATTATTTCTCTGGTAAAGGATTCAGTTCATAATCACATATTTTATTCAATTATCAGTTCTCTGCAGTCTCCTTTAACCTGGGAGCAATTCCTCAGCTTTTCAGTTATTTTGTAGAATGTTTCTCAACTTGGATTTCTCTAACATTTCCTTATGATTAGGTTCATATATCATATTTGAGCCTGGAATACTACATAATGATGTGTTCTTCCTAGAGTCTCATCTCAGGATTCTGATATCCTATTTGCCCATTTTTGTGATGTTAGTTTCTATGATTTGGTGAAGACCTTGCACCATTTCTTCATCGCATAGTAACCTGTTTTCCTTCTTTACCTTTAGATACCTTGTAATCCTCCTTTTTGTTGTTGTCGTTTTGTTTGTTTGTTTGTTCGTTTGTTTTTTGAGACTGAGTCTTACTCTGCCTCCCAGGCTAGAGTGCAGTGGCACAATCTTGGCTCACTGCAACAGCAACCTCAGCCTCCCAGATCCAAGTGAGTCTCCTGCCTCAGCATCCCGAGTAGCTGGGATTACAGGTGCCTGTTGTCACACCCAGGTAATTTTTGTATTTTTAATAGAGATAGGGTTTCACCAAGTTGGCCAGGCTGGTCTCAAACTCATGACCTCAGGTAATCTGCCCACCTTGGCCTCCGAAATCGCTGGGATTACAGGCATTAGCCAACGCGCCTGGCCTAAGTACTCTGCTCTTTGTTTAATCTGTACCTCTAGATTTAGCATCCAATGATGAATCTTGCCTAAATCAATTTTCCCTCTGACATTCACGTATTTTCTAATTTACACTGCAGAAACTTAATTCACTGACACCACTCCGGGGCAGAAGAAAATTAGATTGCTTTAGCAGTCATCGGGCGTTTTCACAGGGTGACCATATCATACACTGAGAAAAAGGGGAAAATGCCTATGCTACAAATGGACCAGCTTTGTCACAACAGGCTTTCCTTTTATCCTAGTTCCTTCAAAAGAGTCCTGTCTCCAGAGGTGAGAGTCCAAATCAGAAGTCACCACACCATCTTCCACTCCTGTGATTCAGTATCAAGCACTTTTCATTACGCTCACACGCAGCCTCTAGTCCAGGGCACTTCCTCCCTTTTGTTTAAATTGCTTGTAGAGTAAACATCTCAAAAGTTAGGATGGCAGCCAACAGAAGATAATCTCTCAGGGGAAAAGACTGGAATCCTCACAATTTCCATCAGCAAGAAGCAAAGGAAAATGACAAGTTGCTATTCATTTCCAAAGAAATTGTACTCTAGAGTCAAGTGTCCCACTTTAATTCCATGAAATGAAAGACTTTCAAAATGTTACATTTTATAAATGGCAAAACAAACAAACAAACAAAACCAAAAAACTGCATTGCAGCATTTCCTATGGAAACAAACACTTTTGCATATATTATATAGATAATTTACACACAAACACTTTTCCTTCTAAGAGGAGCTGCAGGCATCTCAGAAACCTGATAGGTTAATTATCAAGAGAATACTCTTCTACTTCACATGAAGTGAAACAAAGTGAAACCTACTGGTTGGGGGAATCTATCACTTATGCCCTCTGGGGTTTATCATGTTCGCTAAAAATAAACAGACTTCTTTGAGGACAGATGGAAAATGTGAGGTGACAATTCATTCTCCAGGAGAGCACATTACTTCCCAAGAGGCAAATTCTCACTTCAAGGTGTGGAATCCCCATACGCATTAAAATACTTCTTCAAATCTATAGGCAAGCATGCCTACCGCAGTGAGGATTATTCTAATAAAACTGGAGTTTGATTGAAAACAAAAATACAAACAAAGTGATAAGGTCCAACACATAGTAGCTGATATGGCCAGTCTTGCTTCCCTTACCACTAATGAGAATCTGGCAGCATGAGTTAGATTTTATCATCTAAGAAATATTTGTTTCTCTTTCTTATATTGGCATGTATTGTATAAAGAGACTACAGCAAAATCCCAGCAGCCCAGCCAACTAAAAAAGACTACACATGTACAAATAGAGTGAAAGAAGATTACATCCTGTTGTATGGTGTCCTGTCCTGTCAGATTTTATTGTATTTCAGAGCTGGAAGCAACTTAAATATCATTTTATAGCCTCCTCATTTAATAGGCAATGCAAACAATGGTACAGCTTGAATACATATTCATTTAATGACTATTTAAATTTATTTAAATAAGTATTTGTTCAAAGAATATTTATCAAGCCCCTACTTTGTGCCAGGCACTGGGCCAGGCCCTAGATATATGATGGGAAACAAAGTAGAAATAATAGTAGATGATCCCTACTGTCACAGATATTGAAACCGACTTGTGGAATTTATTGATAATAACATCATAGTTCATTAAAAGCTTTCATATAGATCACTAGTGTTTAGTAGAAACATATTATGAGTCACTTACATAATTTTTATATTTCTAGTCCTGTCTCCAGAGGTGAGAGTCCAAATCAACTGGCTACATTTTTTAAAATGTAAAAAGAAATAGGTGAAATTAATTTAATAATATACTTAATTTAACGCAGTATATTTAAAATAATCAATATAAAAAGCTATATAGTCAACACAAAAAGTTATTGATATGTTTTACATTTTTTTATATTAAATCTTCAAAATCCAGTGTGTATTTTACATTTACAGATGTCTCAATTCAGATGGTAAATTTTCACCAGAAATATTTGATCTATATTTAGATTAAAATTTACAGTTTAAAAAGAAGATTGGCAAATTCAAGTTGTATCAGGCATTCTTAAAAGTTTTCAAAGACCTGAATCAAGCAGGTCTTAAATTTAAGTTAATCAAAATTAAATGCAATTAAATAATACAGTTCCTCAGTCACACTAGACCCATGCCAAGTTCTCAATAGTCCCATGTGGCCAGCGGCTGCAGTATTGGTGCTGTAGCTCTGAACAGCATCATTTTATTTTTCTAAGAAATATATGAACAAGGCAGGGCAGGCATTACTGCCCACATTGAATATATCAAAAACAAACCAGCCTCAGAGACAGATAAAATGAGTCATCTGGGGCTGTACACTGCTGCAGTGAGTGGTGGAATCAGAATTCAGTCCCAAGACTCCCAAAGCCTAATGATCTTTCCCCTCTACCTCTCTGCATTAAAAATGAGAGTGAGGAGTCCTGTTCTGTTCACAGCACTATGTTAGGTCATACAGAATCATAAATGTCAGATTAATAAATCTGAACTTGAGCCAGCCCACAGGTAACGCACAAGGAGCCCAAGAGCTGAATTTAGCCACAAATGTGTTCCATTGAGCAGGTCTTGTTTCTCTTTTACAAATCTGTACTTAAATGCTGCTCAATAGGACATGCATTTTTCAGTTTACCAGAAACCTCACCACCCCCTATTAATCATAACCATTCAGTTTTACTCACTTACTGTTCTTTCCCTAGCCCCTGATGCTTTTGAATTTGCAAACCCAGTGAGGCAACAAGCATCGTTAACAGTTTTCAAGCAAGGAATAATAGTCACCCAATACTGCTTTCAAGAGACTAATCTGGTCCTCTGTGCAGGCTCAATTGGTATCAGTAAAGATGAGAATCTAAGCAACTAGTTTAGTACTAGCCTGTTTAAAACCTCGTTTGCTCCTTTCGGATTTTTCTTCTAGCTCTCATTAAAATACTTTTTGACCCCAAAAGAATCTTCCAGAATGTCTAAAGTTTTTAGTAACTCAAAAGAAGCTTTTAATGAAAAGACAGAGCTACACACACACACACACACAGACACACAGCTGGTCCCTACCTGCAGAGGCATCTGGATGACTCCTATGGAAGGCTTGTGAGTTCAAGATTAAGATAAGGATTTTAAAGATATAAAGACATCTTTTTTCCTCCCCTGCTTCCTTGCTAGGATGCACTGAACAAAACCTATTACTTCTATATATCTGTGTTCTTTTCTTGTCAAGTGAAAATTTACTAAAGCAAAAGCAATCCATCAAACTTGTTTTTCCAATATGAGTTTATCAGTTAATCTGCCTCTATGACATAACATATTCATCATAACTCGGGAGAAGGTAAGAATTTGTTAAGTCAATTCACTGAAATGGTCCAACTAAATTTTTTTGTAATTCATTTCAGAGTTAGTTTTCTAGATATGAAAACTATATTCTGTTACTTGAATCTACATATTTTGATGATTGCGTTGAGTAGGTGAGTCTTAAACAAAAATTCTCAAACCTGAATATTAGAGTTATGGGGTGGGAGTTGGGGAAGAAGTTTAATTGACAAGCAGATTTCTGAGACCCAGAATTAGATTCTATAATAATTCAGTAGATCTAAGGCATCTCAAATCCCACAGGCAAATCTGATGCAGAAGACACCTGTATAGCACATTTTGAGATATATAGTATGAGCAATTGGCCATGGACCACAGGTCTTTCACCTGGATCAGAGATCCCTAGATTTATTGAAGATTACTTACCAACTAAGATGAAGTATATTGATTGCATTCATAGTGCCAAGTAATGGTCGCTTTGAGTGCACACTCTCTGCAATGTGATTCTGTGGATCTTCCCGTCAAGAGGAAGATTCCACTTTCCTCCCTTTCGAGTCTGGGCTGGTCTTGTGATTTGCTTATGACTTTGCAGTGAAAATATCAGCATGTCAGCTCCAAGTATGGGCCTTGAGAAGTCTTGCATGCTTATGTCTCTCAGATTCTTGTCACCACCATGGGAACAAGCCCAAAGGAGCCTGCCAGGGGATGAGACCGCATGGAAGAGATCCCAATTGTCCCATTCAAAGCGACCTTAAATCAGCCTATAGTCAGCCAGTCATTGAACATGTGAGAGAGCCCAGCCTAGAAAAACAGAGCTCCCTATCTGTCCCACAGTTGGCCAGGGACTCATAGGGAGCTGGCCAACGTCAGAAGTATCCAGCCAAACCAAGGGAAATAAATCTTACTGTTTTAGGCCACAGAGTTTGGGGTAGCTTGTTATGTAACAGTGCTAACCGACACATAAGGCAGAGTACCTACCATCTGTCCTCTGTTCAGGCAAGTTTGAATGAGAAAACAATTCCTTCATAGGAAGAAAATACATCTGTTATTCTGGCAGATAAACCTATGGGCAGACTCTTACCATGTGATTTCACTGGGTTTTATCATGGCCCTACAGTTCTCCCAACACTGTGGGACCAAGGTGATGGCCAAGGAAAAGTGATATCCAGGCCCCAAATAAAGTAATAGTTAATAACAAAAAGCAATGTTATTTAAAGCATTGCAAAATTAAAGACCCAAGCCCCAATTTAATGAGGAATTTTTTGTGTGTGTTCCATCAAGGTCTTGCTGTCCATTTACCATAAAAGAACATAATGAAACTCCGTCTCTACTAAAAATACAAAATAATTAGCTGGGTGTGGTGGGCATCTGTAATCCCAGCTACTTGGGAGGCTGAGGCAGGAGAATGGCTTGAACCTGGGAGGCGGAGGTTGCATTGAATCAAGATAGTGCCATTGCACTCCAGCCTGGGTGACAGAGGGGGACATCATCTCAAAAAAATAAAAATTAAAAAATTAAAAAAGGAAAATGAACACAAAAGAAATCGACTTTCTTCTTTTGAATGATAAAGGAGACATGTAATCTGGCATTTTTTGCATATTTCCTGTGAAATCCTTCTAGTACATGTGAATTCTTCAAAAGCATTTACAAATCAGATCTTTTAAAGCTCCCTAAATGCAAAGCCAAAATTCGGACTTTTCCAATAATTCATATATGGCTTTGCTGAATCTCACTGCTGCTAAATTATTGCAAGCTGTTTGATGTATCTAGAATCCAAATGGTAGAAAGACCAGGTTTCATAAGAGAAACACATCTTTAAAAAAAAAAAAAAGAGAAACACATCTTTGGGGTCCTAGAATATTCATCGTTTGGACACCAGTTGCATCACTCTCCTCTTGTAAAGCAACGTCCATGGCACAGGGAACTCTTGGAGCAGTGGGTCGCAGAATAGCAAGCATGCCATATGCTCAACAGTTCACAAACACAATGGCCTTATGTCAAGGGTGACACTTTGACTAAGAATCTATTTACAAACTCAACTTTACATGAATGTAATGGGTATGTCACATTCAAAGGTAAAAAGAGTTACTTCTTTTGTTTGACAGATAATTATTTCACCCATACAGAAGAATGAACAAAGCCTGTCAAAATCATAGTGTGTCCTCATCACTGGCCATCTACAAACACACAAAAAATGGAAATGAGACTAACAAAGTCTATTTGCCCATTAGAGCAAATATTGACCCCACCGGCCCCATATGCTTTCCATACGTTTCTTAAAGATTGCTCCTTATAATAAAATGACCAAAAAGGCCAACAAAAGAGCCACAAAGCTAAGTCCCATTCTGTAGCATTTTATAAAGTTATGTATACTAGAAATGAAAACAGGGAGAGAAAGCTATATTACAGACTCCAAGACGATTTCTCACACCTTTCAACAAATTTCCTACCAGGTATGAGTCCCAGGTTTTTATAATCTGAAAGCAAGGAAAGTCCTATGGTTTCATAATCCTCACACTTGGAAGCAGAAGTCTAGAAGTCAAAATATTCCTTGATACATATTTGCAGAAGAAGGTTTTCTCACCATTTTAGGTTAAACCTACAGCGCCTCAGGCTTTCTGATTATACAGATCCTGACGTCTGGCTGTTTTAATAGAAGCTTAGTGACTTCCAGTTCACATTTGCCAACACTCTAGGAGTGCCCTCTTAGTGTGAGCGGTCAGAGATGATTAACTGAAAAATATTTCCAAGTTAAACATTGATTTGCCTCTGCCTCCATTTATTCCTATCTTGGATGACCTTTCTAACTCTTTTTTTTAAAGAAAGAAAGCAGGCACCAGTGGCTTTGCATTTCTCAGTGAAAAGCAGAATTCTGCATTTGTTAGTTCTTGTGGTTTTATCACATAAAGAAATGAGTAGGGTATTGGGGCAATCCAAGGGAGACTATTTTCTTTTCTTTGTACATACACACACACCTACACACATAGATGCACACTAACTGACACATACAGGCACACAATACATACAGACTCATATATACACATATTCACACACATATATACACACGGGTGCACACATGTACACACAGGTGGCCACACACACCTGTACACACAGATGACTCACATACAGCCAGACACATACACACAGACTTACACATACATACACACAGATACACACAGAAATACATACACACCCCCACCCCATACTCATGACTTGAGTGAGGTCATTCTGTAATGTTTCATTTCAGTTACTATTTTACTTCAGTATTTAATCCACGCCAATTCGGAAGGTATGAAACTAGCTTAGCTTATGAGGGAGTTGAACGCTCTCCTCACTGTTTCCTTTCTACATTTTAGGAAAATGGCTGTATATATTTAAAATAGCTATCTCTAGGTCTCAAGCCCCTATTTTTGAATCCATAACCAAATCCTGCTGCATCTGAATCTCAGACTAATTGCAAAGCCCATAAAATTTTATATTTTGATAGAGTTCATTATATTGAAAGACAGAGAGTGAAAATCAAGGGTAAAGGAGAAAGAATGCTACGCTAAGGTCAAACGAATGAAGCGCAAGTATCTGTTATGTTATCTCTTTATTTCCAACATATCCAGCTGTCTCACAGAGGCTAAATAAAACCCAAAACATCTATGCACATGAAAGATTTTTCTTTTTACTGAAGATATCTTTTTTAATTTTTTATATTTTTCATACAAATATAATGTACCCTTATTCTAATTTTTTTAATTTTTTTTTTTTTGAGATGGATTCTCGCTCTGTCTCCCAGGCTGGAGTGCAGTGGCCCGATCTCAGCTCACTACAACCTCCACCTCCCAGGTTCAAGCAATCCTCCTGCCTCGGCCTCCTGAGTAGCTGGGACTACAGGCGTCCACCACCACCCTCGGCTAATTTTTGTATTTTTAGTAGAGATGGGGTTTCACCATATTGGTCAGGCTGGTCTTGAACTCCTGACCTTGTGATCCACCCGCCTCGGCCTCCCAAAGTGCTGGGATTACAGGCGTGAGCCACCGCGCCCGGCCCACTTATTCTAATTTTTAACGTCCCTATAGAATCTGGAATAAGTTTATATAGCAGGAAATAAGAAACAACCTCCTGGGAATGGGGAATTTATGATCTAAAATTATCTAAAATATCGCATACCAAAAAATAGGCCAAATATGTTTACAACTTTTTCTTTTTCTTTCTTTTTTTTTTTTTTTGAGATGGAGTCTTGCTCTGTTGTCCAGGCTAAAGTACAGGGGCACAATCTCAGCTCACTGCAACCTCTGCCTCCCAGGTTCAAGCAATCCTCCCATCTCAGCCTCCCAAGTAGCTGGGAGTACAAGCATGCACCACCACACCCAGCTAATTTTTGTATTTTTAGTAGAAATGGGGCTTCACCTTGTTGGGTAGGCTGGTGTCAAATGCCTGACCTCAAGTGATCTGCTGACCTCAGCCTCCCAAAGTGCTGGGATTACCAGTGTGAGCCACCATGCCCAGCCTCTACATCCTTTTCTGATGAGAAATTTCACACGTGAATATTGGTGGATGTTAGAAAATTATTGTTAATATTTTTGAAGTATGATAATTTTGTTGCAGTTTATGCTTTTTTAAGGTATTCTCATTTTTTAGAAGGTAATAGCAATGGATCAAATATATGAAGTCAGAGATTTGTTTAAGAAGGTTAGGGAGTTTTGCTGCAAGATTAACTATAAGTAATGATTGAATCTGGTGAAGGGTACTTTAGTGTCTGTTTAAAAGTTTCTATAAGACAATATTCTATGGGAAAAAAATGTTTTTCTATTTGCTTACAATCTTCCAAGTATGAGTAGATATTCTTCCTTTAAAATAAAGCATCTTTGGACTGGGCACAGTGGCTCACACCTGCAATTCCCACACTTTGGGAGGCCAAGCAGGTAAGATGGCTCAAGCCCTGGAGTATGAGACCAGCCTGGACAACACGGTAAAACCTTGTCTCTATAAAAGATACAAAAAAGTTAGCTGGGCACAGTGGCATGCACCTGTAGTCCCAGCTGCCCAGGAGGCTGAGATGAGAGGATCACATGAGCCCAGGAAGTCGAAGCTGCAGTGTACCATGATCATGCCACTGCACTCCATTCTGGGTCACAGAACAAGACCCTATCTCAAAAAATATATAAATAAAAATGAAATGAAATAAAACCTCTTTGCATCTGATATTTCAGAAACATTTCCAGAGCAATAAGCATAACACGTAGAAGGTGAATATTGTTTCTTTGAACATTAAAACCAATTACCACCTTTTCTTGATAGTCATAGCAAGGGTGTTCTCAGTTCTCTGACTTAACTGCACTCTGACTTTAACTTCAGGTTTCAACTGCTACACATTAACCACTGCAATTTCACTCCACCCCTGCTATCTTTTCTTAGTAATCATCCATTCACCCTTGTCTGAGCCACTCTCTCATAATGTTTTTCTGGGTAGCAAAGTATGGAGCAAGGCTTATGTTGATTTTATGCAGCCCACATTCCTGGAATGTTAGTACTAAGTACAGAATTTGACCTGTAACACAGTGAAGAAAGAGTTCAAATGCAAACTCTAAAGATATCCATCCCACAGAATAAATGCCAATAAGCAATTTCCTTTTCCCAGCCTACCAGAGATTTTCATCAGATAGCCCATAACAGACAGAACCCGTGCCAATATTTTATAACCCATAAAATTTCTTCAAGCAATTGTACAGATTTCCAGCTATCCTTTGATCAGTCTTTGTAACAGTGACTCTGGGCCCTTGCCTAAAAGTGATTCCTAGTTCTTGATATACATACATGGGAAAAGATCTGGCCTTCAGAAAGCCTCTCATTAAAGCGCTAATCTGTTCCACCACATTCTTCCAAGACACAGCGATCAGCATTCTAGCTGGCCTCAATGGTCAGCCCTAATAAGACTGATAGAAACAGCTTAAGTAATTGGATTGGTATATGGGATTGAATGTCTGACAACAAAAGATAGCCATC
This sequence comes from Colobus angolensis palliatus, assembly GCF_000951035.1. NCBI lineage: Eukaryota > Metazoa > Chordata > Mammalia > Primates > Cercopithecidae > Colobus > Colobus angolensis. Next base: position 1,865,655 of record NW_012116099.1, on the reverse strand, counting down.
TCTATTCGACCACCAAATCTTTGTTCCAGCAATGAATTCATTTAGCAATGTGCTTAGAGGCTCCTGAGCCTGGGCAGAAATAACAGACTGGGGACACAAAAGCTAGGCCAGCTGATGAGCCCAGAGACAGAGGCTGTGCAGTTCCAAAAAGTTAATTACAGTGGACAAAGGCAGCAGACGATGACTTGTTGAATCATTACCATAATCACATTACTGCACTGCTCTGGAGTTCCCAGCCAAGGTGGCATTGCTGCTTCTCATTCTGCCCGTGTACTTCATACTCATTCACCACCTGCAATATACTGCGTGTGACTTCTCAGTTGACATGCTTTTAGCTAGCTCAGCTTGTTTGTGTATGCCAGACATTCTTAAACTTTTCATATTTTTCTATCAAAAGAGCCTGATAGGAGAAAAGTGTTAAAGCAGCTGGTACAGAAAAAGTTGGTGTTAACATTACCTATTTGTCTCAAAATTTGTGATTTAGGAAAGCACTATCATGCATTAATGCATCTATTGCAACATAATTGCAATATCAAAATCATATATTTATGTATATAACTTTAGAAAGTTCTAAGTAGGGTTTAATATAATATAAAACAAAACACTGATTTACAACTTTAGGTAGGTCTAAAGAAGGTGAATATAAATCGGAATATTGATATCTAAAGCCCATGCTAGGGTAAAAAGTAGCAAGGAGTGCCCATACTCAGTGATTCTGAAGCAACATTATTAGTTAACAGTTTCCTAGAAGTTTTGTCATGGTTATTTCTTGACCACTGGGTATTCAGTTTCCTCAGCAGTGTGACATAAATTATTTTTCACTTTTAACTTCTCTGGGACTGCTTTGGTCTGTCTGGAAAACATACCAGTTAGCAAGTGAGAAGAGCATCTCATTTTATAACAAACAGAGATGGTGGTACAATAATCACAGCCAAAACTGTAATAACAAAGCAGCAATAATAATAGTAGAAGTGGTATTATTAATCAATAATTATTTTAAACTGCCTACTTAGAGTGGATTCTAAATATTTCTAAATGAAGGTCTGATTTAGCCATACAACATTCTGTAAGAGGACTCAGGGATTATTCTACATTAAAATGGAAAGAAATAGCAAAGCCAGGGTGCCTTTGCTTTCTCAAACAGTGGCACCAAAGAAGCCCAAATACAAATGTCTTGACATCTATTCCAACACTCCATGTCTTTAGAAAGCATCTTTCTGCCAAGATTCCTTGCCCAACTTGGCAAAGACCTAGAACCAGCTTCATAGTCCAAATTGTGACTTTGGATCGCAACTGAAAATACACAATCATATTTTGTCCAAAGTTGGCATGTTTTTCCCTTCCCAACTTATCATCCTGCCAAATGGAGAACGTAGTCACAAATGCTTGGAACTATAACCATAAAAAAAAAGATTGGAATATTTCTAATCAGGGATGAAGAACACATTTTTTTATTTTAACATAAATCATGAAGAGAACCTTAGAAGGATTTTTGCTCAGACCTTCTCGGCAGAGATTTCTGGGGGCTTTGCTGATGTTTTTGAGGAGAAATGTTCAGAGGAAAGGACACTGGTAAGTTTCCAAGCCAAGCGGTCACTCCTTTGCTGGGAGCAGGTGGTTCCCTCAGCCACACGGCCTCCAGAACATACCACATCGGCGACCATCACATTCCACAAAACTGATGTTACCTTGATAAAAACAGGCCCCCAATTCAACAAAATATCCCAAACATCTGCCTAAATGCCTTCGTTTCTTTTTTGTTTTCTAAAAAGGACTGAAGTTGTAATCGATCTGTATGTCCGGCAATCAAGTGCAGGATATTTGCCACGTCCCTACACACAATAGCTGCGCGGAGCTTAAGTGCATCCTGCGCTCTACAGGAAGCTCCTCCATAGCACGGTCCGTCGGGCCCTCTAAATCCCCCTCCAGGCCTCAAGGCTCCTTCCATTTCCACTGTCCTTTTCTCATTCCACATGCCCTGCCTGTACTGGATACAGCTTTGCTTTTCCTAGGACCACGTATTTCTTCATCCTCCCCGGGATCATAAAGCCCTCACGGGCAGGGACGGTGAGGTCTACGGCCTTCCCATTCCTCACGGTGCCTAGCACAGACTGGAATCCCATCAATGTGTCATGGGCCTGTTAGGATGGACTGAGAACATGAGACAGACAGAATCTGTTGTACTTGGGTACAATGTGAATAGGCATTGATGGCTTGCCTTCCAGGTCAACGTCAGTTTACCAAGAAAATAATAGGCTTTCAGTTCCAATGTTTGCAGTCTTTCTAAATCATCCAAGGTGTGACTGTAACATGACCACAGCATTGTATAAACCCCAAACCTGACAGCCACTCACAGTGTTACAGGAAATGTGTGTCCACACAGACACATACAAAGCTTCTGTCTTGGAGCGGTAAACACCTGCGGCGTCTGTGACTAACGGTGAAATCACTTCTGTGCCGAGCCGACGCCCTGGCTCCTCTCGCAGTGCCACTGGGACAATACAGGTAGGCATGACATGGCTGAGCACAGGTGGACGGATGTCCCGGGGCCTCAGTCATTTCACATGTCACTCTTTTCTTACCTAAGATTCTCAGCCTCACCCCCTGCCCCTGCTTGGTCATGGAAGGCTGCTGCTTTTTGAAAGTGTTCTGGAAAATCTCTGGTCAAAGGGTCTTTCCCAACTTCTTTGTAACTCCTCGTTGGTGCTGGAATGAAGTCCTACCACGAGCCAGGCTGATTACTGCCCCTTACTCTTCTGCCCAGGCCTGTTTGTCATTAGCAAATTATCTGTCCTTCCTATTGAGCACATGGTTCAACACAGACACAGTAAGTTGGCAGCCTAAAACACACAGGCCACACGGGGCCTGCAAGGGGATTTTGATTCTTCTCGACACTGTTCATTTGTTTCATAAATTCATCACCAATGTTTTTAAGTCAAGAAATCTTCTATGTCAGTTCAGATGTCTAACCTCTTTTGAGAAATTGGAAGGTTTGGCCACCTCTGGTTGGCATTTCTACCTGACACCAATCAACTGAAGCTGAGAAATGGCTGTCTTTTTAGCTGGGGAAGCAGCACTCCACTTCTCCACTGTCCCCATCCATCTCCACTGTCCCTATCCATCCCCACTGTCATACACTTGACCATCCCATGTACTCATATATGTACCTTGCATGGCAGAGATAGGATAGCAGTTCACAAAACATGGTTTCTCTCCTTTCTGAACACACAAGACTGTATATCCTTATTTGTACACCCATGGTTGTAGCAGCATTAGTCACAATAGCTAAAATATGGAAACAACCCAAGTGTCCACTGACGGATGAATGAATAAGCAAAATGTGGTATAGACATACAACGGAGTATTTTTCAGCCTTTAAAAGGCAGGAAATTCTGAAACTTGCTACTACCGGGAATAAGCTTGAGGACATTATGCTAAGGGAAATAAGCCAGTCACTAAAAGATAAATACTACATGATTCCACTTATAGGAGATATTTCGAATAGTCGAAATTATACAAGGTGAAAAGAGTTTTGGAGATGGGCGGCGGTAACAGATGCACAACATTATAAATGTATTTAATACCATTGAACTATATTATTTAAAATGGTTAAAATGGTAAATTTTTTGTTTTGTATATTTTATCACATTGGAATTATTTTTAAGATTATGGTCATATGACTGAGCTCTGGCCAGAAGAATGTGCATAGCAGTGACATGTGCCAGTTTATGGTGAATGCCATAAAATTTCTCACATGTGATTTTCCATGTTCTTTTCCTCTCCATTTGATGCAGTCAAACCACATGTTGAATATGGCAGAACCATCAGATGGAAAGATCTCAAGTTGGAAGATCCACTTGCTGACTAGAACAACTTTAGATAAGTAAGATATGAAAATATTTCTATTATGTTTCAGCCATTATGCATTTTGGGTTTGCTACAGCCACCAGCAGAACTTTAACGCACCTACTTTTGAGCATCTGAGTCTGGGGACTGATTTAACACCTATAGGCCTATCGTTCTCATCTTACGTTGAACTACCCATGACTAATCCCTCTGAAAGGCACCATTTCTTGTAGAAATCAACCCACTATGGACTTCAAGAGATGGTTTTCCTCCCTGGACCTCTCTAGTGGGTTGCTTTGTCTAACATTAATTTGTATAACTGTGATTGTGTCTGAACTTGCCTGACTCTTAACTTAAATCTTTACTTTCTACCCTAGAAAGTTCTGGCTCTGGTCTTCATGAGCTTCTTAGAAAAGTAATGGATGTTTATAAGCAATAGAATTATGGTGTATTATTCTGTTCTCATATTGCTATAAAAAATACTTGTATCTGGGTAATTTATAAAGAAAAAAGGTTTAATTGGCTCATGGTTCTGGAGGCTGTGTAGGAAGCATGATGCTGGCATCTGCTCAACTTCTGGGGAGGCCTCAGGAAACTTACAATCATGACAGAGGGTGAAAGGGAAGCAGGCACATCACATGGCCAGAGAAGAAGCAAGAAAGACAGAGGGGGTGAGGGGGGGAGATCACTTGAAGTCAGGAGTTCGAGACCAGCCTGGCCAACATGGTGAAACCCCGTCTCTACTAAAAATAAAAAAATAAAAAAAATTAGCCAGGTGTGGTGGTACATACCTATAATCCCAGCTACTTGGGAGGCTGAGGCAGGAGAATTGCTTGAGCCCAGGAGACAGAGGTTGCAGTGAGCCAAAATCACACCACTGCACACCAGCCTGGTGACAGAGTGAGACTCCAACTCAAAAAAAAGAAAAAAAGAAAAAAGAAAAAAAAAAAGAGTGGGGAGGTGCCACACTTTCAAATGAACAGATCTTGCAACAACTCACTCACTACCACAAGGACAGTGCCAAGGGGGATGGTGCTAAACCATTCATGAGAAGTCCACCCCCATGACACAGTCACCTCCCACCAAAACCCACCTCCAACCTTGGGGATTACAATTCAATATAAGATTTGTCAGGGACACAAATCCAAACCATATCGTATGGTCTATAGGAGTTGAAGAAATCCACTAGAGTAGACTGGTCCTTTTTCCTAAATTCCCAGCCAGAAGACAGTAGAAAGAAGAATGAAACTCTCCTTGTGTACTTTCGAATGCAGTGCACTTGAGAGCACCATCCTTCATCTCTTATTGCAACTGACACTATTATTTAGCCTTGACCTCACCTCCACAGTCTCTAGCAATTTATGGAACAGCTATTACACTCAAGCACTATACCAAGTATTTTATGGTTTTTTTGTTTTTTGTTTTTTGTTTAGAGACAGAGTCTCACTCTATCGCCCAGGCTGAAGTGCAGTGGCACCATCTCGGCTCACTGCAAGCTCTGCCTCCCGGGTTCACGCCATTCTCCTGCCTCAGCCTCCCGAGTAGCTGGGACAACAGGCACCCACCACCATGCCTGGCTAATTTTTTTTATTTTTAGTAGAGACGGGGTTTCACCGCGTTAGCCACGATATTTTATGTATTTTTTTAAAGTTAATTTTATAATAAATATACAAGATATTATTATTATCTCCACTTTCAAGATATAAAAATTGAGACAAAAAGAGTTGAAATTCCTCAAGGCCACACAACTAGAAAATGAAAGGTAGGCTATAACTCAAAAACCTATGCTTTCCAAAACCATGTTATATTTCTCATTACAAGCTTATCTTTTTCCCTAAAGGAAAGCACTTTTGTGTCAGTTACCTTTTTCTAGGAAACAAATCACCCTAAAACATGGTGGCTTAAAACAACCACATGTTTAGCCCATGACACTATGGGGTGGCAATTTGGTCTGGGCTCAGTTGGGCAGTTCTGCTGGTCTTGGCTGGGCTCACTCACACATACTAGGTTAGCTGGTGGATAGACAAGCTAGATGGCCTCACTATATTATCTGCGGCCATAGCCAGGAGAGCCAAAATGACTGACAAGGTAGGGCCTCTCTTCACATGGTCTCTCATCCTCCAACAGGCTAGCCAAGTCTTGTTCCCATAGTGGTGGTTGCAGAGTTCCCAACAGCCCAAGAGCATCAAGAAAGGCAAATACCAAAACACAAGTGATTTTCAGTTCACCACCTGTGTCACATTTGCTACTTTTCCATGGGCCAAAGCAATTCACATGACTAACTCCAGTTGCAAAAATCAGGAAATACACTACTCGATGAGCAGACCTTCAAAATTATATTGCAAAAGAGCATGCAGAATGGAATGGGAAGAATGTATAGACATTTTCAATATTTCAGGTAATGTAAATTGTTTTCTTCTAGTATTTTCCTCCATATTGCTAAATAATATTTATATATGGCTACCACTTAAGTAATTGACTTACTGTTTTCCAGTTTATTATCATAACAGTTAAGAATTTAACATTTTTACCCTTTTACTTTCTACAAAAAATTCCCATATAACTTTCACCCAAATTCCCTAAATGTTAACTTTTTCTTACCATAACTATTTTATATTTATTTTTTTCCCAAAACCATTTGAGAATGGGTAGCACACATGATTCTTCTTTACTCCTAAATATTTCTGCATATGTTTATAAAACCATGGCTTAAATAACCACAGTACAATTATCAAAAATCTGGAAATCAACTTTATAATACTATCATCTAATCTACCTTCTGCTGTCCAATATGATACACATTCTCTACACATGGCTATTTATATTTAAACTAATTAAACATCCAATTCCTTGGTCACACTAGCCATATTTAAAGTGCTCAGTAGCCACATCTGATTCGTGGTTGTATTGGGCAATGCAGAGAACACGGCATCACAAACAGTCCTATTGGGCAGTGCTGGTCTATATCTTTCAAGAACTGTTGGGATATGGTTACAGATTTACGGAGATGAAATTTATATCTGTTACATGAGGCCACAAGGTAGTAATTATTACCTCCATTTAAAATATAAGTAGAGAGTCTATTTGGACCAATCTTGAAGATTGCAACCCAGGTACATACATTCAAATTGCTCTGAATATATACTCTGATTAGCAGCAATTAAAAATAGAATTTTAAAGGCAAAAAAAAAGGGGGTCACAAGGCATGGGCTGATACAAAGTTGTTTGTCAAGAATTCTCATTGGTTCACAGCAGTAATATTGATTAGTGATTGGCTCTACATTGTTAAGCTATAGGGTATGGGCTACAATGTGTGGTGCAGCACTATTAGATTAATTTATAGCTATTTATAGCACTAGCAAGCAGTTTCAAGAGATGAACACATAGCTCAAGGGGGAAGTAGGACATGTTTGCTGTCATTTTAGTGTCTCTTTGAGCTTAATAATTTAAAAGGACTCAGGCCGGGCCCGGTGGCTCATGGCTGTAATCCCAGCACTTTGGAGGGCTGAGGTGGTTGGACCACTTAAGGCCAGAAGTTCAAGACCAGCCTGGCCAACATGGGGAAACCCCATCGCTACCAAGAACTACAAAAATTAGCCAGGCATGGTGGCACACACCTGTAGTCCCAGCTACTCAAGAGGCTAAGGTGGGACAATCCCTTGAACCTGGGAGGTAGAGGTTGAAGTAAGCAGAGATCATGCCACTACACTCCAGCTTGAGTAACACAGTGAGACTCTGTCCCCCAAAAAGGACTCACATTCCTCAGATGAAAGTTCTTTTCTTTTCTCATTTCCCCCTTTTGATCAAAAATCTTCCTTCTTGAAGGCATCGATGATCAAAATTTGAGTGTCAAGGTGTTCTTTATTGCCAGGAAAGTTCATTTCCAGGTAATCCTGTCATAGTAGAAATATCATGTACATAAGAATTATAATTAAAAAGAAAATGCGCATGCCAGAACAAAAAAGAGAAAAAAAAACTTTCATTGAGAAGTCAACTAAAAGCACCATGTAGAAAACTAAATCCAGGTTGTTCTTTAGAGATTTATTATAGCCAGGAAGTAGTGCAAGATTTAGGTAATTGTAGGCAAATAATAAAACTCAAAAACAATAGAGAAAGCTAGAATCTACCTCCATATTTTAGATAGGGAGATAAAATTAGAAAAGTAAACTGGGTCCATGACTGTATAATGAAACAATTCTGTAAGCAGAGATCCGAACACAAGCTTGATTGTTTTAACACTTCTCTCTTACCATGACATTTTATTTTGTATCTTAGCTTGGGTTATCCAGAAGCAGAGTCTGAGACAAGAATTCATGTACATGTGGCTTATTAAGGAAGAGCTCCCAGAAGAAACTAGTAAAGGAATGAGGAAACCAGAACAAGGAAGGAGTCAGCCAAGGTGGTGATTTCAGGCAAAGTCCCAGCCACAGGCCCATCCTGCAGGAAACGCCAAAGCATAAATTATATCAGAGAGTTTGGCCACCTAGAGATAGGGAGCTAGGCTTTCATATACCCACACCTGTTAGTCATTGGCTATGTAAACTCCCAGATACTTCTGGAAGTCTACTTGTATGGGCAAAGCAGAGCTGGTAGGCAAAGCAGGCTGTCCTCTGAAGAAAGCTAATAGTTCATGCTGCTAGAATCACAATGCACACAAGCTGAGGCATGGGGACACCCTGAACCAGTAAAAAGGGTCCAAGAACATCTGGGTGCAGGCCCTGTGAAAAGCACAACAGAATATTCTACCTTATTATTCTTCATAAAACATGTTCATTGAACATCTCCGTTTGTCTTTTGTATAAATAAAACTTGGAAATCAAGCTGATTCAGAATAAATGCTCATTTATTTACCCTGGCCTATTTCCACGAGAGATTTTCTTGTGCCTACAATATCAGTTGAAGAAAAACGGGTGGGGTGGGTGGGGCCACCCTTGATAAGGAGCATAAAATCAAAGGGCAGGAACCATGGAAAACAGATTCCAGGACAGCATAGTACAAATCAGTCCACTTGGTAGAAGGGAAACCCCTCTGTTGGAAAAATGTCTTCTCTCGCCCTGCAATCTACGCGGACTGCAGAAATCCACACAGCTTGCTTACAAAAAGTGGGGATTGCTTTTCGGATACAAGAATGTCTCACATAACTAGAGTTGATAAATCTAGTGGGGCATCACAAGGAAGCTGGAGAGCCATCAGGAACAAACACAGGTTGCCTTTCCCTTTTTATTCCTTTGTTTCACTCTACAGTCTTGGATCTCTGCTTCTCTATGCAAATGGACCAAAAGTGCCTGTTTCAGTTCTGAAGTCCACAAGCTGTGTTGACTCCAGAAGTAGATCCAAAAGTACAGATATCTCATTCTGGTTCCTTTGTTTAAATTCTTGGTCAGGACAGAATCCAATTAGCCCAGTTCCCATGTCAGGGGTCGACCTCTGATTCTGTCATCAGATCCCAAAAGAAAATAGGATTACCTTGCATAAAGATGGTATCAGGGGCTTGAGCAAGGGTACAGGTTAACTTAAAGCATATGGCAGACTATCTTTTTCTAATGTCCACAGCAATATTTCTGGTCCCTCATACTCTTCAGAATTTTGCCACTCGTCTCCATTCTGAGAGGTGGGGTCTAGGTTCCCTTCTCTTGAATCTAGGCTGAGACTTGACTGCTCTAACCAATACAATATTGCAGACATGGTGCTACATGCTTCCAAGGCTGCTAGGTCATTAAAAAGATACAGCTTCTGCCTGGTATTCCTCTCAATCTTCCCACCTTTTCCTCATACTCACCCTTGGGAACCCAGCCACCATGCTGTGAGGAAGCCCATGCCACATGGAAAGATTACATGGCCCCAACTAAGATATCAGCTGACAGCCAGCATCAACTACCAGACCTGTGAGCAAGGAGCCTCAGACGACTCCAGCCCCAGCATCCAGCTATTCTAAATGACCTTGAATCAAGCAGAGGTGAATTGTCACTACAAAATTCTACCCACATTATAGATTCATAAGGAAAACAAATGTACCATTGTTGCTGGTTCTAACCACTTGGTGGAGGGTAATTTGTTTTGCAACCAGAGTAATGTCTCAATAAGCTTTGGTGTTCCTATCTTCTTGAACCTCATTGAATTTGTAACCTTGGGATTTCTGACCCCAGTGTCCCGATTTTCTCTTCTGGTCCCCTCACCTCACAACTACCAAAACCAAGCAAGCATGATTGCTGGGAATATGTGAAAAAGCAGTCCCTCATTTATTATGTATTATATGTTTTCTATTCTGTTAAGGGGGATTTAAGATACTCACTTCCCTCTCAGAACATGCAAGGGAGAAAACAAAAACTACCATGGATATGTCAAGGAAGAGTATAAAGAACAAGCAAGCATGGAGCTGTTCAACATGGTCAGGCGTGGGCTTTTGAATTTTTGTTTTCATTTGTTGGTATGACAAAATATATAAGCGTGAATCTGAACTCCCCACCAAATAACCTAAGATTATTTCATGTATACCCTTGTTTAGAACCATTGAGATGTACCTCCTTGAACCACTCCCTCTCTAAGGCCTGTGGGTTTATAAAATGCCAGGAACACCTCTTGCACACCATTCTGAAACTTTATATATGATCACACTGCAGGAAACTTTATGAATGAATGATCACACATGCTCTTCATTTCCTTTCTTACTACATTTGCAAGTGGTAACACCCTGGACCTCACTTTGCTTTATTTTCAAAACATCATCAACTCATTAGTCAATTGGGTTTACTTGGGTCTACTATATCCAAGGAGTCTTATGGTGGTTTCAGTACAAATATTTCTCTAGGAGCGGACTGCTTTGTCCAGTGCAATGATTCTCGAAGTGGGGCCTCTGGACCAGTAGCATCAGTATCCCTTGAGAACTTGCTAGAAATTCACATTATTGGGCCTGGCACAGTGGCTCACACCTGTAATCCCAGCACTTTGCAAGACCAAGGTGGGAGGATCGCTTGAGCCCAGGAGCTTGAGACCAGCCTGGGCAATATAGCAGGACCCTATCTCTACAAAAAAAATTTTTAAATTACCCAGGTGTGGTGGCACTCACCTGTAGTCCCAGCCACTCAGGAGGCTGAGGTAGAAGGATTGCTTGAGCTCAGAAGGTCAAGGCTGCAGTGAGCCGGGGTCACACTACTGCACTTCAGTCTGGACAGCAGAGAACCTATCTCAAAAAAAAAAAAAAAAGAAAAGAAAGAAAAGAAAATTCAAACTATTGGACCAATTCAGACCTACTATATCAGATATTCTGGGAACAGGCTTAGCAATCTGTGTTTTCACAAGCCCTCAAGATGATTCTGATGCATGTTAGAGTTTGAGAACCATTAATCTAGTTAGACCCAATAGAAATTGTATCAGTAACTGCAAAGAGAGAATAGAATTGTTAACTAGGTAGAAAATTCTAACAAGGTAATTGAACAGGCAAAAAGGAAACCATTAAGTATCAAGGAGACAGCAACTGTAGGCAGCAGCTCCTAGAGCAAAGGGAACAAAGGGAAGAGATTGGAGTCATTCAACTTACATTCTCAGAGGAGAGGAGGGCCCTGCAGAACTGAAAAGGCACCACTGAGAAGGATCCGAAGCTCAGCTGGTGCTGTCCTCAGGATTCACAGTCCCTCCCTCAAGCTGGACCCAGGCATCTGGGGAAGGACACGGGCAGCTGGTGCTGGTGTTGGTGTCTCTAAGGGAATGTGATCATGCTTGTTCTGTGAGTGCTGAATACGCTGCAAACCAGAACCACCCGCTGCTACCAGAACTAAATGAGGTTTCCTCAAAGAACCAACGTTGGTCAGGTGACACAGGAAGGCATTGCTCTCTCCTCCAACCTTGCAGTTTCAGTCTAGCACCCCCTACTGGCAGCAGCTGACAAGGCTGAAACGGAATTAACAGGGTCTCCGCCCCAGCGGCCCCAGAGTCACAGGGCAGGATATAAGAGGGAGGGTTTAGAGTTTAAAGACAACGGCTTAATAACTGGCAAAGTTATTTGGAGCTGTTATTTCCAAGGTATCTTATATGGTCTCAGAACAAGTTCCCTTTTGGGACAGGCCGCCCTCTGCCTAGAAATCTGACACCCAGAGTACATTGAGTGGTTTGCAGTGGCTTATTCACAGGAAAGGGCTCCTTCAGATAACAGAATACCTTTCACTATCCTCTTCTTATGGTGAAATGGCAGGGAATTCTCTTCCCCACTGCAGAGGATGAAAGCCAAGGGAGAAAGAAAGAAATGGGATTGCTGACTGAGCAGGGATTCGGGGTGAGGGAAAGGAACTGAAGGTTACTGGTGTCTCAGGGACTTTAGCTGGTTCAGACAGCAAAACATGCTCTGTCTTCCTCCAACATTAACATTCCCAAGAAGTGACAACTCCTTGGATTTCACAGAGCTGGTTGAGTACAGCAAGCATGATCTTTGGCTACTTCAGAAACTGTCTCCTGTGCTTTAAAAAAAAAGAAACTCACACGTCCTTGAGGCCTTCTCTGATAGCTGGCAGCAACACTTCTATTTCAGATTGTTCATCCCTGCACCCATAACTGTCAGGACCCCCATTACTTTGAGCTATATTCCTTCCTTCTATGATCTGGCTCTATTAGGAAACAAAAGATGATGCTTAATGGAGAAAAGAAAATGCACAACTTTCAATGAAATTGAAAGGAAATTTTGAGGGAGAAGAAAGTAAAATCACTTATCAGGCAGTGGAGAATAATGAGGGCTTTTTCATGAAGGTCACAGACATCCAGAGATACCTTCATATTTCTCAATGAGCCCCAATAATACTTTGAAAAGCCCAGGTAATAAAATACTTTATTAAAGAAAGAAAATGAAGATAATAAATAGGTTATACTGTGTGCTAGACCTTGAGCCATCTGTCCTTGGCAGTTCCTAGAACTCCAGCTTTTTTTTCAGAATTTTTGAGAGCAATGCCTTCTCTAAATCCTAACTCTAAAACTTGTCTTGAATGCATTTGATTTCACATACAACAACTGCTTTGCCTCAGTTCACAACCATCTCTGAATCAAAATAAGTTTAAAATATTTATCACAAGGTAACCCCACTTCTCCTAACTTTCCTCTTTCTACAAATGTCAGACTTGAGGTTCAACATGTCATCCAACTTTGGAAGGGTTCCTAGGGAGTAAAAGATAAAAGTGTAAACTCATCCTAGCATTCAATGTCATCCACAGTCTGGTCACATCTCCTCACCATCTTCAACCCTCTGTCACCTAACCATGTACAACTCTATGTTCATAAGCTTTCTTTCAACATATACATTCCATTTCTTCATCAAAATGCTACTCAACCTTCAAGGCCTATCCATTTGGTGAGTCCTTCTCCAACTGAACCAGCCTGCCTCTGTGGCCTTTTCTCTCTTCTGCACTACCTCATATCAACTAACTCTGATGATGATTGGCACTTCATCCTAGAATGCCCACGTCATCCTGTTGTTCCATCTGTCTTTGCTCTTCAGTATGAATTATGTATAAAGAGAAGAACTGTATTTTATACAGCTGCATTAGCACCTAATATATTTTAAATTGGAGCATAAATATGAATGCATATGCCAGAGTTCTTGGTTGAGAACAACAAAAACTGACAGCAACAGAAAATAAAAGGTACCTAGGAGTCTATCAAAAGATATGCAAATATTTTACAGATAAATCCTTTATTTAAGGGCATCAATAAATAAGTTTAATAAGTGAAGCAATATACCATGTTCACAGATGAAAACCTTAAAATTGCAAAAATGTCAATCTGCAAATTAAAATTTAAATGTAATTTCAATGAAATTGTCTACCCAGTTTTTGATGAATCTTGACAAGCAGGTGATAAAATCTATATGGAAAAGCAAAGCCTCAAAAATAGCCCATTTTAGGACCAGGCACGGTGCCTCTCAGCACTTTGGGCGGCAGAGGCAGGTGGATCACCTGAGGTTGGGAATTCGAGACCAACCTGGCCAAAATGGCAAAATCCCATCTCTACTAAAAATACAAAAATTAGCTGGGCATGGTGGCAGGTCCCTGTAGCCCCAGCTACTCGGGAGGCTGAGGCAGGAGCATCACTTGAACCTGGGAGGTGGAGGTTGCAGTTAGCCAAGGTCATGCCACTGCACTCCAGCCTGGGCAACAGAGCAAGACTCCATCTCAAAAACAAAAACAAAAAAGAATGGCCCAATTTAAAAGAAAAGAATGAAGATGGATACTGAAACTCCTTCTACCAAATGCTAAACATGTTTTGTGTATAGCAATAGTGATGAATGTGGTATGGTATGGGCACAGGGATAAAGAAATGTCAATGGAACAGAATAGAGACCCTTGAAACAGTCACATCCATACATGAAAATGTGGCAGGTAACAGAAGAGGCACCACAGATTACTGAGAGAACAATGGACTGTGTATGAATGTGGCTGGGGAGATAGCTTGTTAGACTGCTGTCCTTGCTTTACATCATGCAGAAAAATCTATTCCAGGTAGTCTAAGGGCTCAATGGTGACGATTCAGAAGAATTTCCTTATGGTTTGAGAGTAATAAAGAGTTTCCTGACAACATGTAAAAACACACACACACACAAATTACAAAAGTAGAGATGAAAAAATTCAACTACATTAAAATTTAATATTTTGTATATCAAAAGATACCATTTTGAAATGAAAAACTCAAGTCATATACTGAAAAAATATATTGTCAATGCTTGCAATGATAGAGTCACTCTACAGAAAACTGGAATAACTTCCACAAATCCATAAGAAAAAACAACCCATAAAAAAAAATGGACAAAACATGAGATTCACTGAAGAGGAAATTCAAATGTCCAACAAATAGTTTCTGTAAAGTAATCAGATGTACAGAATGGAACAAAATACCATTTCTCATTCATCAAAAACTGGTAAGAAAAATGGTTAAGTATGATAATAGCATTAGAAGAATATGAAACCATAAGACACAGAATTGTTACACAGCGGGAGGACTGTAAATCGATGCAACCATTGGGGAGAACCATTTGGCAGCAGCTAATATATTTGAAGGTAAATGTATGCAGCAACTGAAAATTCTGCTCCAAGGAATATACCCCAGGTAATGTTCCTAGACAATGCTAATGCTGCTTCCAGGGGCAAGTTACTAAAGGTTACCTAGGGTAGTAATGGACTGCCAACTCCCCTTTCTCAATGGAGATAACATGTGAGCTAGAAGCTCAACTAAATGTCCACTTAACACTTCAGGGTCTTCAAAAAGAACTCTGCCACCAAGTATTCATTCCAATGGTTCTCAAAAAATAAGACACTTAACAATGTTGGTAATTTTGATTTTTAAATAGCGAGAAATAGCATCCAATAATGTTCTGTGTCTTCAGTAGCCACTTAGCACCTCATATTCAGAACACAGATATGATTTAAGTGGGCTTAATTCCCAAGGATAAAATATCATAAAAGTGGCTTTTTACCTTGCTAACTTGATCCAATTGAGAGTTTACCCCACATAAATTTTAACACCAGGGAAAAGGGTCGTCTGAATTAAAATGTCATCATGTCAACAATTTTAAATCCGTCTCTCACCTGAGAACCCTGGTAAATAGAACCAGGTTTTCAAGAATTAAAAAAGGCTCAGTTTTTTTACATGAAATACTTAGAGACCAGGGCAATTTAGGTTCCACTTTTACAGTCAAATGGATTAATTATTCTGTCCACTTTATACCAAGAAAGAGAAGCAGAGGCAACTGCAAAAGGAAAACTAGGCAAGATTTCCAACAAGGGGCCTATCTTTTGTCCTTTGCTTTTAGTGGCTTCCAATGTGACCTATTAAAGGTATACTCTCGGCCCCAAAAAAGGGGAAAGAAACTATAGCTTTGTATTCCCAACTCATGTATCTTTGCTTGCAATCTTGCATTCAATTTCAGTGTAATATGAAGAGGCCTATTCTTTTACAAAAAGTTCCCTCTTCCCACCAGGCTTGTTTGTTATTTTATGTGTTTCTGCATCATTTGTGGGCTTCGCTTTGATCTGCATTCCTCCTGGATGTGGGGTTTCCTTTTCAGCTACCAAAAGGAAAGCTGGTCTGTTTGAAAATCTGTTTATTTGGATTTTTTGCTAGCCTGAAGTTCCTATCTTTATCAGGATGCGCAGAGCTCCATGTCTGCCAGCCTCAGACATCACTAGTTTTCCCTCAGGAAAAGGCAACTTGGAAAAAATACAATTTGCCCGTCTGTATTTGGAATACTCTGGGGAAAAGGTTTTAGAGGTTTCAGTTTAAAACTTTAGGAAAAGATTCTTTACCAGATACATTTAATCAGCAGTGGCTCTTTCATGTTTAGACTGAGAAAAAATTGTTGCCTCTCTCAATATTTGTCAGTTAGAAATTTTCTCAGCAAGCAACTGCTTACTTGCATGCACTGCCAACTGCATCTGCATTTACCAGTAGGAACCCACACCGTTCAAAGAGAAAGGAAACACAGGACCGTGTGGCACCCCTCTCCCCATTTAGGCCAACATAGTCCTGTGGATCTGGGGAAAAAGAAGGCCCCAAAAAGCACATACAGGTGACAATATCACATTATCACTGTCTCCAGAATATTTCCCTTTTAAAAGAAAAGTTGCCCAGGTGTGGTGGCTCACGTCTATAATCCCAACACTTTGGGAGGCCGAGGTGGGTGGATCACCTGAGATCAGGAGTTCGAGACCAGCCTCGCCAAAATGGTGAAACCCTGTCTCTACTAAAAATGTAAAATTTAGCCAGGTGTGGTGGTGCTTGCCTGTAATCCCAGCTACTCAGGAGGCTGAGGCAGGAGAATCACTTGAACCTGGGAGGCAGAGTTTGCAGTGAGCTGAGATCCCTCCACTGCACTCCAGCCTGGGCAACAGAGTGAGGCTCCATCTCAAAAAATAAAAAAATAAAAATAAAAAATAAAGAAAGCTCAACGTTCCTCCAATACATATGTAAGAATAAGACAAATAACAATTTTAAAAAGAAAAGTCAATACTTGACTCAGGGATGGCTCCTAGGTTACAACTAGCATCTCAGTTGCTGGGCAATGACTACATGAAGAATGTCAAGCAGAGCAGGACTCCTTGGGTAAAAAGATCCATGGCCAAGTGTTAGCGACACCTTTCATGGCATAAAAGTGTGTGTCACACATAGGGCGGGATCAGCTGAATGCATCTAAAGGCATGTTGCTGGTGCTGTATAACTCTGTTTAAAGTGTGTGTCTTGAGGATGGGGTGGATTACTTGTTGAGGACAGGGTCATGGGTTCTTTAAACCAACCTTTAGTCTACAAAGTATTACCTATAAGTGATGTTGGCTCCAGACCAACACTTCTTCCTAGGAATAGTTCTTCTTAGGAAGACTGAAGCCATCTATAGACAAAACATAGGGAGGAAATAAAAAGGCTCTCTGAATGGAGAAGACAGGAGACGGTCTCTCACATCCTCCAATTGCCTCTTTGAGGGAGAAACAGGATGTGTTCCCCAAGGACCTCATGAGACAGTCAACCTCACGGACGGCAGTGCCCGGCACCCTGTCTTTGGAGGGTTAGCCAGAAGGATTCAATCCGGGAATGCAAACAAACTTAGGAAAACAATAGGCAGGACCAGGAAGGAATGGGAATTATTTGTCTGTTTTTAATAGAATCCTGCCTTCAAATTGCTGCTTTGCTCTAGGAAAAAAAAAAAAAAAAAATCACAGCTTTCTTTAAAGTTAAACATGAACAGTTTCTGGCTTCAAAAGATAGAGATCAAAATAAACTCCAGTTGTTGTCTAAGAACCACCTCTTTTGCAAGGGCACTGGGCCTCACTCAATGTAGGCTGCTGCCTTGGGACAGGTGGCAAGTCCACAGAATGGAACTAGTTAGATAAGGCAATTCCATACTGAGACTTCTCAGAGGACTCAGCAATTACAAACCCCAAATAGGAATTAAGATGGACTTGTTTACACCAAACTCTGGGCTGCTCCGATTTCGCAGTTTGGCCAGCCATAGGCAGACCTTTGAGTCTCTGAGAACCAACAGAACCTTTCACCCCCTTCAGTTACCAAACCCCAAAAGTCTACGTGTTGGAAGAAACCAGGACTATTGTTAAACCAGAGGGTTTTGTTTTGGCAGAACATTTAGATTGCATTTTACTCCTTTAAAAAAGGCAGTTCTAGCATACATATAAGTGCTGTTTGTGAGGTAGGGCAAGCCGAATTGAGGATTTCATCCCGGCAGATCAGGAAGAAACAAAGAAGCCCTTGTGGAAAGTTTTGGTTTTGAGACTCAAACTTCAAAGGAAGCTCAGCAGAATGAACAAATTGTCAAAAAGATGATTGTTAGAGGGAGGATGTCTTCTTTCTCAAAAATTCCCCAGGTGCAAAAAAAAAAAAAAAAAAAGCCATTGGAATACAAACTTTAAATACTTTACAAAATTTTATAACACATCTCACCCTCGTCTTACACCTTCATGTCTCTTAAGCTTAGATGGGACACAGTATGCGATGGTGGCTCTCCTTAGAAGAATGTGGGCATCATAGACTCTGTTTTCCATAAAATCTCTTCCAAAAAGACCAATATTCGAGTCCTATTTAAAAATCTGCTGAGAATCCCCCACCTGAAGCCAGAATCCCAAGTAACATCCCCTGGAGAATTTACTAAAGTTAATCCCCGACCCTAGGAGATTAGCAAAAGGCACACACTCAAGAATCCTGGGGGCAGCAGGGGCTGGGGTTGTGGGGTGGTCAGATGAGGTCTACTCAAAGTGTGGACCTCAGGCTAGCAGCCAGAGCATCATCTAGGAGCTTACTAAAAGGCAAATGCTCCAGCCCCACTCCAGACTTTCTGAATCAGACTCTTGGTAGGGGGAGGGATGAAAATCTGTTTAACAACTTCTGGAGGTGACTCTTAATGGAGACTTCATTGTGACAAGCATTAAGCTAGAGGGATCATAAGGAACTATCTGGTAGCTCTCTGAGAGGTCAGCCCCAGAAGGACTTTGAAAACAGCAGGAAGGACATTGAGAGAAGGCAGTTAGAAGACAGTGGGTGCCTAGGACCTTGGAATGAAAAGGGAGATTGGTAATCATCACCTGTGTCTTGGTCTGAGGCCATAAAACCAACAAGTATACATTACCTTTGATCTTGGGAGGAACATCAGACCCTCCCTGCCACCCTTCTCATTTTTCCTGCCATGCAAAGGAAGAGCAGCCTGTATTTAGGAGAAGTTTAATAAATATTGCCTGCCAGGGAATTGAGATTTTCATGGGGGTTCAAGGGCCACAAAACCTAAAGAAGGGTCTCAAATGAGAGCGGGTTCTTCACTAATCTAAGACCATCTCAACTTCACCCTCAGCAGCCCCTTCAACTCTATGGCTTATGACCTATTAGCAACCTCTCAAACATACACCAGTGCTCTCTTTCTCCTCACTCATCTCAGTCCTCTTTCCCAGGTGCATCCACTCAAGCCCAGGACTCAGCTCTCTGTCACTGAGTGTGGCCTGACTGCCTAGCCACACTATTCTTTCATGCAGAGTCAAGCTTCATCCAAGAGTTAGTGTCACAGCTACTCAAGAGGCTTTCGTTTCAACCCATCAAGTCTTTAACTGAGCAACTATTATATATAACCTGCTGCCTCACTCCCTAGTTAAGTTTTACTGCCCTTCCTCTGAAAATGCCACGCAAGCATAAACTTTGTCACAGATAAATGAAGCCTTTGAGAGATCAAATGTTCCAACCATAATGTAACAGCTCCTTTGGCCTTAGTTGGTGGAGATTTTTACAATTTTTAGTTCCTACTCTGTTCATTCAGAACAAACTTCACTCACTTCTCATTTCCCTATACCCCTTGGTTGAGGCTGACTATAGGTCTCCATTCTACACCAAAACAATAATGACTATGCTGAAGATAACGGCAATGGCAACTCAGACATGTGGCAAGCTCACCATGTGCCAGGCATTGAACTAAGCATTCTACATACATTATTTAAGTTTCCCAGACACCTTATAAGAAAGGTACTGTTATTATTTCCACTCTATGGATGAGGAAACTGAGGCTTAGTTACTTAACTGAGGCAATTTAAGTAACTTGCCCAAGATTCCAGAGTTAATCAGTAGCAGAGCTGGAACTTTAACCCAAGACTGACTTTTATTCTTTATGCTTTCTTACCTCCGTATTTATGAGGAAACAATGTGAAAGTGATTTTAACCTGCAAAGCACTATCCACAAGAAACGCATTTTTCTTAGGACTCTCCTGCTCTCTCTGGTCCCTCCATTACTCAACCATATTTTCCACTTGACAAGTGTCAGTGTGGCATTTTCTCAGTTTCTCTCTCACACAACTCCAGATCGCAGTCTTATGTGTCCTACAGCTTCCTCTTACCTAACTTTCCTGGACCATTTTGCCATGAGACACACATTGGATGGGTCCACTGTGAAAGAGAAGGCTCTGGTAAAGTCATTAATTCATTCACTTGCTTAGTGCATGGTTTGTTTAGCTAGAACGGTAGACTTTAACCTCAGCTACACATTGGAAGCTTTAAACAGTCTCAGTGCCCGGGTTGTAACCTAGACCAATTAAATCAGGATCTCTGGGGGTGGGGCCCATGCATCAGTACTTTTTTAAAGTTCCCTGGGTGATTCCAGTGTACAGCTAAGGTTGTGCATGTTGACTATGGGTTTAATATCCCTGCTACTGCTCTGATATTTTTTCATGTACTCTGTGATTACAAAGCCCTTTGGGATAGACTTTACATTTGTGTTTCTCCAGTATGCCTCATGGATCAGCCTATGTTTAGGAGAAGTTTAATAAATATTACCTGACAGGGAATTGAGATTTTCATGGGGGTTCTTAAAGTAATTTTTTGTATAAGGAAGTCGCCCTTAATTAGCCATCTGGGATCATTTATTCTCCAAATACTGTTTGGGTCTTGAAACAAGCCAGAAGAAATTTATTCTCCGAATATGGATGAAATTGCCCGTGCTCTTTTGCTTTCTCTATAACTGGTGGAACACTATGAAACTCCTCTTATGGGGAGTCTTCTCCCAGCCTAAAAACACCTGAGAAGGTCAGAGAGCATGTTTCCAGTGATGCATATCAATGAGCTCTGCAGTAAAAGAGAGTAGACTGGACACTCATTCTGGATATAGCTTTACAGTATCTTGTGTCCAAATTTCTTAAAACTAAAGAACTTAGCTATAAGATCTCATACGTATTGGTGGCAAGAGCGAGAACTAAAATATGTGGCCATGATTGGCAACAGGGTAAAATGGTTGTAGTGTTTTCTATTGCCGTGTGTAGGATACACTGTAAACCATCTGGTAGATGTTTAAGCTGAGTGATACGTAGGTAAAAATCAACTCCAACCCCCTTGAACCATCTATACTTTACCTCTGCTCCTTTGCGTTGTTTTCTGAAGCGAATGCACCTTCAAAAAAAACCCAATTGTGACTTTTCCTTGAAGATTTTATTTTGACCGCTTTCAAATGGGTAACGAGTGGAAGCTTCTAGATTAGGGAAGAGTCAGTTTCCTAAATAGAATGTAAAATCATGTGACACCTTTCATCTGCTTTCCAACCTATGAATTAAGCCCAGGTTTACCTCAGCCGACCACACCTCAGCGAGAGAGAGCGAAGAGGATTTTCAACAGGATTAAATGATATGAATAGCTTTCAGGTTTCCATCGGGGGCAGAGCTGGGGGCGGGGTGCTGCCGCAGCAGCTGCTCAGAAAAGAGAATAAAGGATTTTCTGGAGCTTTGCGACTCCGTGTATCTGCTGAGGATTGATCTGAGCGCCTTTCTTATCCTCCTTTTGGTGCGAGGGGAGGGGCTTCCTTTCAAAGTCACATTATCTGACAACAAAGCCTAAACCAAGAGGGTGGTGTTCTGGGGCTTGCACACTTGCTGGGAAGAGAGGTGGGCTCAAAGGCTTCTTCAAGGAGGAGGCGCAAGGGCCCTAACAGATGGGCCTGAAGGCTCGGAAGGACCGGGGGAGGTAAGCCCAGGCTGGCTGGCTTTCCCAAAACCTCTGACCTCAGTCTTCTCCCAGGTGGCCCCTGCTCTGACAGCTTCCTCACTGAAATCCCTGCAGTGAAGGGTGTCCGCCCGCCCGTGTGTGTCTGGGTACTGGGAGGAGCGTGTGGGTCGTGCGGCTCAGAAAGAGCATTCATCCATTGCTGGGGAGAGTACAAAATGCTGCAGCCACTCTGGAAAACAGTTTAGCAAGTTTCCGAAAAAAGTGAAATGTACACTTCCCATATGAGGCAGCAATCCCAATCCTGGATATTTACCTAAGAAAAATTAAAAGGTGTGTTTACACAAAAACCTGCACTCAAATGTACAGCAGCTCTATTCACCGCCAATAAGAAATGAAACAACCCAAAGATCTCTCGACTGGGGATGGATAAACAAACATCCCTGTATGGACTATCACTCAGCAATAAAAAAGGATCCAACTTTGAAGACACACTACAACGTGAATGAATCACAAATACACAATGCTAAGTGAAAGAAGTCACACTCGAAAGGCTGCATACTGTTTGGTGCCATCCATGGAACACTCTAGAAAAAGCAAAACTATAGGCACAGGAGGAGGGAATGAGGACCAAAGGGCAACATGATTGGACTGGGGGAGTGTGGATATGTTCTGCGTCTTGATCACGGGGGTGATTACATGACTGCATGCGTTTGTCAAAATTCATAGAGCCGTATACCAAAAGCAGCAAATGTTACCATATGCAAATAAGGAAAATAAAACAGCAACAGGTACACCATGAAAGGTATGAAGAGGAATTTTAAAGCTTCTGGCCCTCCTAGCTGCTTTCACTATAATTCCACACTCCCTTTTCCGGTAGGTGGTAACTGAGAGGGCAGAGTGGATTGTTCTAGATTCCCATCACAAGCTGCTGCAGTTGGTGAACAGGTGACCATATTCCCTAGTTGGTTCTCAGGCAGTCCCAATTCCTTTTTCTTCAGCTCATTCTCCCTTTTCTCAA
Organism: Colobus angolensis palliatus; assembly: GCF_000951035.1. Taxonomy (NCBI): domain Eukaryota; kingdom Metazoa; phylum Chordata; class Mammalia; order Primates; family Cercopithecidae; genus Colobus; species Colobus angolensis. The sequence continues at coordinate 1,842,848 of NW_012116099.1, read as the reverse complement.
GAAGAATATACAACCGTGGCATTCTTTCTTGTGCTTATTCATTTAATATAAATTTCCCTTTGGTTCCCTCTTCTAATTCTTCACTGAGAAAATGAAAGGCAAATTGTATTGTGTGTATAACATGACTGAAGGGCCATTCAGGACCTCCACTTCCTGCCAAGGGACATCCCAGACTCTGCACCCAAGCAAATAGAGCATTGCTTTTCTAAGTGTAGTCCTGGACCAGCAGCATCACCATCACCTAGGAACTTGTGATAAATGCAAAATCTCAGGCCTGTCCTAGGACTGTAGAATAGGAATCTATTTTTTAACAAGATGTCCAAGAGATTCACATGCACATTAAAGTCCAAGAAGTCCTGTTTTAGATTTAAGTGTTCATCTTAGTGACCTGAAAATTTATATTCCCACTAAATGTTGTGGAAAGAACAGGGCCTTCGGTCTCAGTTGATCCTGACCCTTACTCCACTGATTACTAGCTGTGTGTCCTCCATCCAGACGATACTAAGTGAAAAAGTGATGCTAGTTATAGAAGTGTACCACCTTTCTGACCCTCAGTTTTTCTCATCTATAAAATGGAGATATTAATGTCAACGTTGTAGTGTTGCTGTGGGGGTTAAATTATAAAATATAATAAAAAGCAACACTGTACCTGCCCCATAACCTAGGTTTATATATCTGTTGCCTCATCCCAGCCAATTAACTTACCCAGCCAATTCAATATTCATCCCATCAATTTACCCAACCAATTCAATACTTGTTGCCAGAACATTGAAGTCAAATCCAGTATCAGGTGAGACGTTTGAAGGAATTAAATGGACTGGGGTAAATGGCCAGAGGAAGAGGCAGATGACTTTGGTAATTGCCTATTTTGGAGGTATACCAGGTCAGTGACTCTCAAAGTTTGTTCCTTGGAATAGCGTCACTTGGCAACTTGTCAGAAATGTAAACTCTGGAGTCCTACCTCAGACTTACTAAATGGAAACTCCATGATAGAGCCTAGCAATTTATAGTTGAACAAGGCCTCCAGGTGAGTCTGATACATGCTAGTGGGACACTGTCAATAACACCAAAAGCCTGCATTATCAGCCTTTGTTGAAGACCTGATATAAACAAGCAATATTTAGAGAAATATTGGAAAGCTAAGCTGTTCCTCCATCTTCTACAAGTAAGGTTAAAGAAAGTATGGTTAAAGTAAAAAGTCAGGTTTTTTTTTAAACTCAGTATTAAAACACATTGGTGTGTGAAAACATGCCTAGTTTGGTTGTAATGTGCATTGTCAGCAATTTGCCCCTAAATCATCCAACAAATTCATTCAGCAGTTAGTAATAGTGCTCCTGTTATGTGTCAGGTATTGGTCCAGGCTCTACTAATAGAATAAAACCTTCTTAAGTGATACAACCATCACTAGTAATTGGTTGGTTAATCAAAAATGTTGGTTAAAGATGGCATCATAAAACATGAGACACAAATGTTTTACTTTAATATCAAATGTATAAATGAGTATGTATTTGCCTATCTTTTGATATAAGACAAAAACTTTTCAAGTTGCTAGTATTGCAGCTTATCGCATCTATAACAAGCTATTTTATTATTTTTAGTCAAATTGGAAAGCTAAAAGACATTTGGAAAACAATTTGAATGCAGAATTCTTCTAGATTATTCAGAATATTTAAATATTATTTTAAAATTGTCTTGGTGACATTCATTGAATAAAACTTCATTTTTAGCTTCTCACATTTATTTTCATCAAGTTACATTTAACTTGGGTTGCATAGGAGCACTATCTTTTTTAAGCACTCATATTCATCAGTTTATGTAATATTGAGCTGAATGATATAATAAGTACAATTGGCATATACAGATTTCGGAACCCTCCCAAATGACTACTGAGAAGTATAACAGCCCATTCCCTCTTTGAAACAGAACTAACTGCATAGGAACACGAGAGCTCAGTCTATTTACTTCAAGAGTTCTCCACGCTGTGGGCAACAGTCAGTATTTATTAAAGGAACGGTGAACATTGGTTAATCCAGTGATTAGGTTAAGTGGAAGTTGGTTATAAGAGTCTTTATCAGGATTGTTTCAGGGGAGCCAACAAATAACTTATTTTTCAAGATAAGTTGGAGCAGACTTGATTATTCCTGTAATAAGGCCACTTTAACTCACATTTCAGCTTGCTTTCTCAAGTGGAGATTATTGAGTTAAGGTTGGCCGGTCTTGGCTATGTTTAGCTCACAGAAGTTTACTACTAACAATGAGCATTCATTGAATGCTTAAAAGCTGACATTTGTAGTTCTGTTTTCTTTAAAATTTTTTACCCATGAAGGCTGTAGTAGTTATCTAATGCCACGATAGTGCTTCATAACAAACCAGCTCCAAACTTGAATTAAAAGAGCCAGTTGTTATTTCTCACAAGTCTATGAGTTGACTGGAAAGTTCTGCTGATCTGGGCCAGTAGGCTGATCTCAGCTGGGCTTGCTCATGTGTCTGCAGTTAGCTGGTAGGTCAGATGGAGGCTGACTGGTCAAAGATGATCTCATATGGGACTACTTACTTCTCCTCCCCATAACCTTTCATCCTCTGGCTCGTTAGTCCAGCTTGCCCCATGGCAATGATAGAGTCTTCAGTCCACCCCCACCTCCCCTCCAAACTGCTTCCTCTGAGCTGTGCTTTGTTGCCATGCCCTCAGTTCAGGGTGCACCATTCTAAGAAGCAGTTGCATTTCCTCTGCATTCCATATATGTAAGACCCAAGGCCACCCAAAATATTTATAATTATATGCTCACACATATGTGAATATCTTTCATAACAAAATGCCAGGAAAAGCTTTGCTTCATCTGAAGGATTAGCTTGTTGATTCTGCATGGAGAATGTTAATCTTGTAGCTGATTGTGTTTTCTTGGTTACTTTGGCTGTCAAGGAGCTCAGCATCCAATTCTCAACTGAAGTAGCCATCCTTGACCTGCCTGTCACTGATCTTGATCTTCCATCTTCAGCTCCATTTTCCTTGATCTTGATGTTTATTCACTTATATTTTTCTATTGGCTTATATATTTTACCTGAAAGTTGCTGAAAATTATTTTAAAAACTATCTGGTCTATATATACTTAAATAATTATAATTTCCATTACAACACTGAGTTCACAATGGGACAATCAAAGGTGGATTTGATTAGCCAATACTTTTACCCAATGATAGAGTATTGCAATCATTCAGTTGAAAGATCATTTGATAACTTCTACTAACTCTGCAATATTTCTGTTGTTGTGGGTTAGATTAAGGCCTCTTAGACCTTAATGTGCATACGAATCACCTGAGGATCTTGTGAAATTGTAGATACTGAGTTAAAAGGTGTGGGACAGGGGTCTGATATTGTGAATTTCTATCAAGCTCCCAGGTGATGCCAATGTTGCTGGTCCTCAGACTGCATTCATAATCGCAAAGGTGAAAGTATAATAATAAGACCAAAGCTATGATGACCAGTGCTGTGACATTTAGAATTGATTCACTTGTTTCAGGTAATATGTGTGCAATGGATCCCAGAAAAGTGAGTTCAAAAAGCAGATAAATCTGTGCAAAATGGTCACCCCTGTACTCCAGGTTGTGATCATCCTCAATCAGTGTCATCAACTTCACATTTGTTTAAAAGCTGGCTCCTAGCTGCTCTTTATGTTTATAGACCTGAGTTTCCACCCTACCCATTTATTTTGTGGTGGCCTCACAAAGAGTGGATTCCCAGGAAATCACTCAGTTCAACCTTCCATCCAGGAAAGGGAACCTCCCTGTCTCCTGTCACTGACAATGGTCCACAGCAGCCTGTTTGATATCCATAGATGTCAGGGACTCACTATCTCCAAGGGAGCCTCTTCCATTAAGGAATGGCTCTTATGAAAACAAAGTTTGTTGCTGAGTCAAAATCAATTTCCTTGTAACCTCACCCATTAAGCCTATTCTGCCATCTGCAGCATTTGAAGTCCGCTCTCAAGTCAGCCTTCCCCACACTGCAGAGAGCTGCTATGACTCCTTTCTCCTCTTCTCTGGTTAGACCCTCTCAATCCTTCATTTGCTATGCTTAAAGGTCTGTATTTTTAGACATTTTACCACCTTTTTCTGGGAGTGGCCCAGTTGGTCAATATTCTCTTAAAAAATGGTGCCTAGGCTGTGTGCGGTGGGTCATGCCTGTAATCCCAGCACTTTGGGAGGCCGAGGCAGGTGGATCACAAGGTCAGGAGTTCGAGACTAGCCTGGCCAATATGGTGAAACCCCGTTTCTACTAAAAATACAAAAATTAGTCAGGCGTGGTGACATGTGCCTGTAATCCCAGCCACTTGGATGGCTGAAGTGGGAGAATCGCTAAACCCAGGGAGGCGGAGGTTGCAGTGAGCCGAAATCGTGCCACTGCACTCCAGCCTGGGTGACAGAGTGAGACTCGGTCTCAAAAAAAAAATGGTGCCTAGTACATACCCCCTAAAATTGAAAGCAAGGTCTTGAATAGATACTTATACACCCATACCCATGGTCAGAACAGCATTATTCACTATAGCCAAAAGGTAGAAGCAACTCGGGTGTCCATCAATGGATGAATGAATCAGCAAAATGTGGTCTAAAAATATACTGGAATGTTATTCAGCCTCAACAAGGAATTCTGACATGTGCTACAACATGGATGAACCTTGATGACACTGTGCTAAGTGAAATAAGCCAGGCATAAATGGACAAATACCATATGATTCCACTTATGAGGTACCTAGGTAGCCAAATTCACAGAGACAGAAAGTAGAATGGCGATTGCCGGGGGCTGGGGGTGGGTGAGGAAGGTAAATGGGTGTTGTTATTTAATGGGCGTCGAGTTTCAGTTTTACAAGATGAAAACGTTCTGTAAATTTTTGCACAAAAATGTGAATCTACTGAACACAACAGAATTAAAAATTGGTTCACATGGTGATATTTATGTATATTTTGCCACAATTCCAAAAAATCTCCAGCCCAGAGCTGGCCAGACCCCTCTAGATGTGTTAAGTCTAATGCGGAATATGCTGGGGCTATGATTTTTCCTTGACTGCCACCCCTACATTCCTCAGACTGTGAGCCCTGCCCTTCCTAGTAGCCGCATTACATTACCTGTGTGGTCTATTGAAAACCAACCCCCCAACTGCAACTTCTCTTCACATGAATTTCTGCCAAACTATCCTCAAATAGAATAATTCACTTCTCTAGTTTTCATCTGGCTTTTAAGAAATATTATCACTTCAGTGGAGTAAATAACCATCTTTTGGAAATTAAACTTTCTTCTTTATAGTCATTCTAAGTTTTCTATGTCTTAGCCATCCTTCCAAAAGCAAAAAGAACCTCTGATATTGCTCTGAAATAATTTCTGAATGATGCTTACGAAAATCTACATATCAGTAAACCTGTGTTATGACTAATATCTAAGGATCTAGAAATGTATAGTTGGTACTTGTACCAATATTTCTGTGCTGAAGCTAATATTTCTTCATTTAGTCATCCTTAAGTGCTCTTAGCATAAAGCAATAATAAAAACAACTATTTATCTTCCCAATGGGAAATCAAACATAAGCATTGCAATGATTCACTTTTGATGTTCTTAATAACTTCCAATTTAGAGGAAGCCATCAGTACAGAAACCACTGGCTTGAGAACAAAAGTGTCAAATACAGACACAGTCTTATAATTTATTTGGGACCATTAACCTGAACATGAAATATGTAATTCAAAGCTCTGTTACTTTCATGTCATTGGCAGGTGCAATCACTTTTCTTTGACTCTCACATTTATGTATGTGAAAATTTGAAATTTTCTCAGATAACTAAATACATTTAGCTCTCCTTTCTCAAGTTCCAGCGACTACTTTATCTTATTTATTTATTTATTTATTTATTTATTTGAGATCTGGAGGCATGCGTTTGGAAAAGCTGAGTGCAAATGAGATGAAAGGTACTCACAGAGAAAACTGTATTGTGGTAGTTTCCAAGTACTACCTGCTTCTGGAAGTGTAATTTCCAGAACCTTTCAGGAGATGAAAAGGCTTGTAAGAGCTCAGTCATACTTTGCAATTATAGAAAATTGTTAGTTGCATTTAAATCAGTCGACTGTACAAATGGACCAATTTGGTTAAAAAAAAATTCTATCCCAGAATATCTATAGGTTAAGTCATTCAAGTGCCATTCACAAGAACAGACGACTCACTGTATCAGTGCCACAAAAAAGGAGGGTAAGTGAATCATTTACAGTTGTTTTGAGAATGCCAATTTAATAGCAACTTACACCCAGATTTTTTTTTTTCCCTGAAAAGACTGAACTCTAAGAAAAAAGTACATTTTGTATGTAGGACTTCTCCCACACTCTAGCTTCACAAAGAACATTTGATTTTAACTAAGGAGTAAAATGTAAATATTAGTCCCGTAGTTCCTAGATTTTGCATCTAAGCGTTTAGGCGACTTTCTGTGATTGGTTTGGTAAAGGGCATGTGGATACATAATTCTATTCATCCTGATGGTTTTCCACATAATGACTATGAAACAGGATTGGGGCAGGGAGGGCAAAATCATAACTCCCTGGGCTCAAGATAAAACCAAGACAATGTTTAACATGTGCTCATACAAAATCACTGTTGATAATACAAAAAATTCATAGTTCTGGTTTCAAAAAATTAATCCAGATCTCTTGTGTACATATGATGAAGCTTTGGGAAAAAAATAGCTGGATCTACTCAATTTATGCTTGAATGAGCAAACTTGTGGCCTGGTTGTGGTTGCTGTAACTATACCCTGATTTTTCAGTGTCTGTTATGTATAGGTTGGTGGTTTTTTTTTTTCTTTTTTTTCCTTGTAGAATATCTTGTGATGAGATGTGGGAGAATGATGTTGTGCTTCCTTAGAGAGCTGGCTGGACAGAGTTCATGGGAGGCACTAACCTGGTGGGACATGTGAGTTTCATTGGGCTCTACTGGAAAGCGGCAAAAAGATATCATATCCGTGGAAGAGGATTTGTGAACCTGTGTTAACGTCTCTGTAATGTTCAAACAAGGAATAAGGAAGATCTTAATGGATATTTTATATGTGCCTTCTCTACAATTTGAACCTAACTGGAATGAAGAATGGGAGGAGAGAACTACTTTCCTTTCGTTCACTCTTAAAATCTACACCATCACCATTCCTTCCAAACACACTCTCCACCCAGCAGTGCTGAAGACCAATATTGCCGTGTTGCCCACCATATTCCTGGCACCATACAAAATACCTGGCAACTCAATAACTATCTTCCCCAAGATTTAAGAAGGAAAATTCTCAAACATAGAAAAATGTCAAAGAATTTTGCAGTGAACACCACTGTAACACCTAAATTCTACCATTAAGACTTTACTGACAGGGTATGGTGGCTCATGCCTGTAATCCCAGCATGGGGCCAAGGCAGGAGGATCACCTGAGGTCAGGAGTTTGAGAGCAGGTATGGCCAACATGGTGAAACTCCATCTCTACTAAAAATACAAAAATTAGCCACGTATGTTGGTGTGTGCCTAATCCCAGCTGCTTGGGAGGCTGAAACAGGAGAATCACCTGAACCCGGGAGGTGGAGGTTGCAGTGAGCTGAGATTGTGCCACTGCACTCCAGCCTGGGCGACAGAGTGAGAATCCGTCAAAAAAAAAAAAAAAAGACTTTACTATGTTGCTTCAGCATGTATCTACCCATCCAGCCATCCTCTCTGATCCCTCTAATTTTGTATGCATTTCAGTGTAAGTTGCAGATATCATTCCACTTCCCTGTTAAATGCTTCAGCACTCATATAACTGGAGGTGAATATCTGTTCACAATTCTTTCTTTCTCTTTTGAACACTTAATGAAATACAACAATCTTAAATGTACTATTTAATAAATTTTGACAAATGCATACACCTGTGTAGCCCAAACACCTATCAAAAATATGAAACATTACCCCACAATGCCCCCAGAAGAGCCTCAAGCCCATCCCAGTGAATCTCTACTCCCATCCACCCACCCTCAGAATCACTCTTGTGATCTTTTTTTCACCAGTTTTGCCTGTTCTGGAACTCCATTTAAATAAATTCATACAGCATATAGTCTTTTGTGTCTGGCTTATTTCACTTAACATAATATTTTGTAGATCATCGATGTTACTGCTTATAATAGCAGTTCACAATAAATATTGATTAGCTTATTTTAACTGCAGTGTTGATTAACCAAGGATTAAGTTGATTAGATGTATTTAAATACAGCTAATATAGCTAGAATATCTCTTATAAAGCCTCTGCGGGTTCAGAACTGCTATATGTTGTTGACTAGATAAAGGTGGGGCAAGTTTTCTGGGTAAAGAAAAAATGAGGCATCCATCATCTTTTTAGAATTAAAGGAAAAGATATCCAAGGATGATGTTTTGAGCACACAAGGCAGGTCAGATAGTAACTGACCACAAGCCTGTCCCCTTCTCTCAGGTGTAGGTATGATAGCTAAAGATGGCATTTTCCACAGGAATGCTTTTCTGGAATATTCATTTACACTTGGAGGCTATACCCCAAAGCAGGATAAGGCTCGACCAAGGGGGAATCTCTGTATTTCAGTTCTTTCAGCAGCAGTTCCTCATTCTCTAAGGAGGGGAGCTGACAACTGGCTTCAAGGAAGCGAAGGATAGAGCTTCCACTCAGTGTCTGTTGTGGTAAACGTGACTGGCTTTTTGGGGGAGTCCCAATTATTTGAAAGAGCCCCAACTGAAAATTTTCAAACTGCCTTCTCTAAAAGTGGGTTCCCAGGCTCAGGAAGGGTGTGCGACTCTGTGCTATTTGACATGAAAATTTTGTTTATTAGTGATCTGACATTCTTGTTAGGTTTAATCAGGTAGTTTTCACCTCTCAGAATCTATATTTTCTTTCCTATCAGTCAGACGGGCTAAATTCACTGGTGGACTGGAGGTGACACCAGCTTGCACGTGGCCCAGATTGCAACTGGTGGCACTTGCAACCTCAGGTAGCCCTTCTAGGTGAAGCCAGGTGGAGATCTAAACACTTCAACTAAAGGTCTGGCTCTGCAGCCTCTTTCCTGAGAGCTGTGTGGGGCACAAGGCACAGAATTAAAAGAGGGTCAGACACAGGGAACTCTAAGGAGTGTGTACTTTAAGATCACACCAGCCTTTTTCAGCACCATTTTGCTTTCCTTTTTTTTTTTTAGACGGAGTCTTGCTCTGTCGCCAGGCCAGAGTGCAGTGGCATGATCTCAGCTCACTGCAACCTCCTCCTCCCAGGTTGAAGCGATTCTCCTGCCTCAACCTCCCGAGTAGCTGGGACTACAGGTATGTGCCACTACGCCCAGCTAATTTTTGCATTTGTAGTGGAGATGGGGTTTCACCGTGTTGGCCAGGATGGTCTCAATCTCTTGACCTCGTGATCCACCCGCCTCGGCCTCCCAAAGTGCTGGGATTACAGGCGCGACCCACAGCGCCCGGCCCATTTTACTTTTTTTTTTTTTTTTTTTGAGACAGGAGTCTTGCT
>NW_012116099.1:1830702-1831478 GCF_000951035.1 Colobus angolensis palliatus | reverse complement strand
CGGGCAAAGCCTCTGGGTCCCGGGCGCCCGAGGGGGCGGTCCCCGCTGGGGGCCTCCAGGCGTCCCTAAGCAACCATCCCTTCCAAGTACCTCCCCGCACTTTCCCTTCCCCCCTGGCCCGAAGCGCCCGAGGGCAGGGGTTGGTGTGGGGCTCCGGTACTTCTTTGCAGCCCTAAGCATCCCGGAGCCCCCAACCCCTTCCAAGTTCCTCCCCGCACTACCCCCTCCCCAGCAACGTGAAGGGGAGGGGCGTGTCCTGGTGAGGCACGCCCTCTCATGAATATTAATAAGCGCGCATGCGCCCTTCCTGGCGTGCTGGGTAGAGGTAGCCAGCACGGGCCGCGGCTGCCAGACGGGCTCTCCGGGTCCCTCTCCGAGAGCCGGGCGGGCACGCGTTATTGTGTTACCTGCGGCCGGCCCGCGAGCTAGGCTGGGTTTTTTTTTTCTCCCCTCCCTCCCCCCTTTTTCCATGCAGCTGATCTGAAAGGGAATAAAAGGCTGCGCATAATCATAATAATAAAAGAAGGCGAGCGCGAGAGAAGGAAAGAAAGCCGGGAGGTGGAAGAGGAGGGGGAGCGTCTCAAAGAAGCGATCAGAATAATAAAAGGAGGCCGGGCTCTTTGCCTTCTGGAACCGGCCGCTCTTGAAAGGGCTTTTGAAAAGTGGTGTTGTTTTCCAGTCGTGCATGCTCCAATCGGCGGAGTATATTAGAGCCGGGACGCGGCGGCCGCAGGGGCAGCGGCGACTGCAGCACCGGCGGCAGCACCAGCGCGAAC
>NW_012116099.1:1778062-1829032 GCF_000951035.1 Colobus angolensis palliatus | reverse complement strand
CCCGGGAACCCCCGCCCGCTGCCGGCCCCTTCCTGCCCCCGCCCCCGAGTGGTGTAGCTCTTGTGGCCTCACTTCCAGCGGTTCCCGGGCTCTGGAGCAGCTGTGTTTGCAGACTTCCCCGGGAAGGGCGGGTGCACGGCCCCCGCAAGCCTTCGGGGGCCGTGCCAAGGCCTGGAAGGGGTGGTCTTCTGGAGGTAGTGCCTGCGGGTGCAAGTGATAGACCCTCATCCTCCGCCCCATTCCGTCCCCAAAGCAGCTCGAGGCCCGGGGCCCAGCTGGCAGATCCTGCAACGAGGCCCTTGCAACATCCCAAAATGGGTGGAAGGAAGATGGGTGCGATTGCAGAAGGGGAGGAAAGGGAAATGTTGGGGGTGTGCCCTCTGCCTGGCTCCCGCTGTCCAGGAGGCATGACTCATTGCCAAGACTAGGGTTTGGCCTAGCCTGTGCTGGGAGGGTGGGTGGTGAGAGGGGGAGCTCGGTGCCCCAGAGGATTGCTTACCACCACGTGCTCAAATGGGGTGCACTCTGCTGCCTCCTGTCCGCCAACTTAGGCTGTGATTCTGGGAGGAGACGAGAGAGGGGAGAGTATCAGGCTGTGTCTGTGTGTGAAGCTTGGGGTGGCTCTTAAAATCCACGTTTACAGGAGCTGGCATTATCAAGTGCCCTCTGCTGTGGGTGAGATAAGACACTTATCAAAAACTGCCATGAAAAGGGGTTTATAAAAAAAAAAAAAACCAACACTACCGTATGTGAAGCTCTCTTGAGGTCCAAGGACTGCTTCTGTTGTGGGATTTCATTTTTACCAAGAGTATTTATCTTGTTTGTTAATCCCCTATTAGGGAGAACTTTAAGCTAAAGAGCCTGGCTACCTTTAAATCTGGCTGGGCCCAAGCTGACTGTGAATACTCACTGCCCTTGAACGTGTGTTTGGAGTTTAGGGGGAAGGGGCCTGCAGGTGGTTCCACCCTCCTGCCGGAGGATCTGTCTGGAGCCCCTCGCTTTTCACAAGACCATAAAAGGAATCTTATTAGTGATGTGGAAAAGCAGCAGCCTGGCTGAGGTTCATTTTGGAGAGTAGGGTCAGAGGGATGGCTAGCATGAAAACAAGGAGGCTTGCTCTCCAGGCTGGCCAAGGAAAAGTGACCTAGAAGGTGCGTCTGTCCCCTTTTGACACTTGGTCAGCTAGTGCTCAATGGAAAAGGAGCGGAAATAGTGTGGGAGGGCAGGAGAAGCGATTGATTTGCATTTGCTGGTGCTCTTCTGTGGTTTCAGGCCCCACAGGTCACCAACCATGAAATAGACTCTTGGCTTTTCTCGAATGGGGGAAGACCGATGGGGCAACACTGAGAATGCGGTTCTTTTGAAGTTAGTACAAACACATGTATCACAAGTCTCCACCCTGATGCCCCAAAAAGGCCTGTGAAACATAAGCTTTACTTCTCGAGAGAAATTGGAGTTTAGGTGTGTTTGTTTTTCTGTATGTGGTTGGAGAAACGGCACAGTCCATAACTTTCAAGAATGATTCCAGGCTGAGTATAAACATAACCGAAACACTTAAGTAGCTGAGCAAGTAGTTAAGTAGAGAGCACAGCTTCATTTAGTTTGGAAATTAACTATGTTTTTTAAAACTGATTTTCTTGAATAGGAAATAAATGAACTCAGTACAGAATTCAAGAGATAACAAGAAAAGGATATATTGTTAAAAACAAAGCAAAGCTCCAAACCACTTTAGGCTCCCAACCCCTAGCAGGCACAATTACCATTTGCATGAGTCCTCCCAAATTTGCTGACGCTGGCCGTCAGCAAAGGGTGCAGGGGTAGGTCAGTGTAGAAGGTCATGTAATTCATGCCCTTTGTTTGGAATTATGACCCCTATCCAAGCAACTGTTCATGTTCTAGAGAGGATGAGGAGGAAACGATTTGGTCGGATATGAAATACAGTGCACGTTCTGATGTGCATGTGAAAGGCTTTGTAGAGGCGGCCCTTCCTGCCATATATCATATCTGAGTATGTCCCACTTGGTGTCCACTGCCCCAGCTCTGGTCTTGGGGTAGCTTTTCACCACTGGCTTCTAATTCTCATTCTGTTGCTGCTCCAAGGGACTTAACTTGCAGCAACTATCTGGATTAATGATTCTCAAGTTGGGGGACCAAGTGATAAGAACATTATTGTGGGAAGTAATTGGGCTTAACAGGAAATAATTTAGGAATGACCACTTATAAATCACTGAAATGGTTAATTTGTACCTCCCAAAATTCGTGCTAAATCCCAGTAGTGCCTGCTTATTAAAAATGCATTAGTGTAATTACCACTACTCATCCCCAAAACCTTTTTGGGAACTTCAGAACCCCAGTTAGCTGTATTGCTACATTGGCCCCAGAGTGAAATGAATGTAGAGAAATGTTAGGGGAAGCAATTGCGGTATCTGGCTTATTAGCCTCACATTTAAATTCCATTGATCCTATTAAAAGACTTGCTGAGATCAACTCAATTGTTTTTTTAGGAAAATCCAATGAAACATTCTTCTGTGTGAGGGATGCCAGCTTTGGCCCCCTTCATACTTCAGGCCTGAATGACCAGTTGCCATGATGCTAATCACAGAATGTAATTGACAGGCCCTTACTTTTATACCTTTTGCTGTCTTTCCCAGTCCCTGAGCTTCTCTAGATACGGTGTGGGCACATGGAGGGCGCAAGGATGGGGTTCTGATTTGACCAGCCTCCTTTCTGCAGCCAGGATTTGCATCCCGCCCACGTGGTCAGCATGTATACAAAGAAAGAGCACGTGTGTATGCATGTGCTCAGAGCAAGGGACTTTCTGCATGTGGAGAAATGCCTTTTGCCCTAAGAAGTCTACCTCAAACGAAAGGGATGAAGTGATGTGTCTGTGTTGCAACACTGGGCTTGGGGAAAAGTGAAATTGTGCTTGCTTGGAAAGAGCTGTGCTAAGTATCTGCAGAATAGCTGCTCCAAAAATGGAATCTTTATTCCAGGTACTTGGTTTCTAATATTTCTTTTTTCTCTTGCAGGTGTAACCTTCTGTGTTTTCTTCCTCCTTGTTGTCTTGTTTCTTAGCAACTTATTCAAACCTCCTGTACTTCTATGAATTTGCAACCCACCAGTTCCACACCCATCATTCTATAGGGACTTCAGACGTTTTTAGAAAACAGTGAAACTTTTGGCGTGGAGGCTTTTGGGGGAGTTGAGTGGGTAAAAAGGAGTCAGCAGCAACTTATAGGCATGCAAGCTCCCAGAAAATCAGCAATCTAAATGCTGCTCAAAATCTTCACACCAAATAGTGGTGCCTTTGGGGACCTTTTAGATAGAAGGCATGTGGGAAGTTTAGCATGGAAAAAAAATTTACTTAAAAAAAACAACAGTGTCAAGGCAACAAGGAGCCTTCAGAGTTCCTGATCTGAAAACAGGAATGTGAACAGAGGCCTTGGCTGGATTCATATCATCCACTGGCCCTATTGTAGATGGGCCAGAAGTTGGTCCCAATGTCCGGCTTTCAAGGTTAGTGACAACGTAAGAATGCATGATCTCTGGATGTGCATACAATTAGCATTGTAATCCACAAATGCAAATATTCCTGCAAATTCTTCCATGGCAAACTTCTGGAGGCATGTTGCTCTTCCACCTACCCCCATCCTTCAAGCTTAGGATCTAGGCTGCTAAGAGAAGTGACTCTTGGCTTCAGCTTTTAAATACATACATATACATATATATATATGTATATGTAGTCTTTTCTTCCAACTGTTGGAAGATACATTGGGATGAATGGAAAGTGGTGATTCTAGAATTGTCGTGGAAATGGAGGAGGGTCCTGGGTTCAGAAAAATCCCAACTTTACTTTGGTGCATGGCACCGGCTAGCTGTGTTGTGACTTCTATGCTGATTTCTGATTACCGCGTGGACCACAGCAGCCTCATGCTGGTTTTTTTTTTTTTTTTTTTTTAATGGTGCCAGTGACATCTATCACTGGTGCAGTGCGTGTGCTGGGAAGAAATTCCGCAAGGTGGCTCCCAGTAGTTAAAGGAGTACGTAAATAGTCAAACATGCAGAGTCCTCTACCAGCTCAACCCAGTTTTTATGCACTTTTGGTAAATAAATAGAAAGGCTTCTTGTTCAGGCTTGCTCTGTGTGAACCAGACCGTTGTGCTTGGCTGGCTTCTCGGTATTCTATCTATTAACCTCGCCACCCTTTTGTAACTGGTGCATTTAATTATCAGTGGGATGCTTTTCAAACAGGTAAGGGTAATGATGGGAAAGGGGGTGGGGATGTCTCATTGAGAGTCTCAAATCTGGATATGAGCTTTGGGGCCCCTTGGTGAGCCTTTGAGGTGGGCTTTGATGAGAAAATCACGCTTTGTAACCAGATCGGACTCTATTGACATGTCAAGCCCTACAGACTTGATTGCTTTCTGTGTCTGAAGTCTTAGCCTAGATGCTATAGGATAGTTGTCCTTTCTTATCTCACCTTCCCGAAACCCACTGGCATGGTGTGCATGAGTACGTGTGAGTGTGCCCACACACGGACTCCCTGCAACCTTTTCTGCTTAATATGTTTTGTGACTGGAATATTTTATACTCTGGCCACCCAGACACAGGCAGGACAATAGAGTTGGCCGAATTGACTGAAATGAGGATTATGGAGAATAATGGGGCCTCTCCAAAAATAATGCTAATACAGGACAAGCGACAGGAAGCAACAGTTGAGTCAGCAGAGCGCAGGGCCCCTGACGAACCCCGGGAGCCGACTGACTGTGCACAATGGCTGCGTTGGCACGTCGGGCATTCCCAGGATGTGCGTGCCGCCGGCGGGCCTGCCTGTCGCTGCAGCCTGGGGTTTTGGACGCCGCACGCGTGCCGTTTGGATGGCGGTTTATTTGTGTCCGTCAGCTTGGCAGGAGGGGAGGCAGCCGCTTCTCAGGGCTTGGTTTGGCTGTCACTGTTGCCAGGAAAAGGAAGCTCCCGGCTGCCAACACAATTACCTTTGTTTCTTACATCCCCCCTTCTTAATGTGGCAATTAAGTGCTTACCGCTCTGCCCCAGTGCCAAGGTAACCGCCATGGAGTGGGACAGGGCAGAGAACACAACCTTGGCACAGCAGCCTAAGTGTGGAGGGTGGGAGGAGGTGCAGGGGCCCCAGCCTTGGGGGCAGGGGGAGCCTGGTGGCCCTTGGATGCCCTGGGGCTTTGATGCCAGGACTCTCCTCTAGGTAGAATTCCACAGAAATCTTCCAAAAAGCAATTCTGAAGGCTGACCGTTCCTCTTTGATGCCATACCAGAATGGGAACCAGCTGCCAGTTTGCCAGATTTCCTTGGGCTTGGAGCTAGGAAGGGGCTGAGGTGACTCAGTTGCAAATCCAGACTGAAGATCTGTTTGCTACCTCTCCCTCCTGTGTGGCCCCCACAGTATTGTTCTGGAAAACGTAAGGAAAAAAGATGAAAGCCAGGTGACTCTTCAGCAGAATCTTAGTTCTGTAGTCTGAAACCAAGAAAAACCCAGGTATTTGCTTTTTTTGTTGTTGTTTTACTGTATAAACAAGTTGGAATACTTGCCTTTCCAAGCCCTCCTGGGATGGAGGACTCAGCCTCTACTGGGGGTCAGAGTTGCAGTGGATGCTTGTATGTGACTTTGGCATAGTGGATTTGCTGCTCTGTGGCCTCGTCCCCGCTTTGACGGCATGAGGTACGTGCGCGTGGTCTGGGATCTCAATGCCTGGGTGTATGTTCAGGGATGTAGAGAGGTCAAGCGTGGGCCTGGGAAAAAGTAAAGTTCTCTAGCAACTAACAATCATTGTTAAATTATCTTGATTGCTGATCGATCTATAGTGTGGGGATGGAGTGGGAGGTTGAGTGCCTCCTAATAGGAGCCTTGGAGGGAATCCTTTTTCTCTGTAGGGCTGGGTAGGAGGAATCCTCCTGCCCCAGGAGAACCCTAATCCCTTCCCTGAAACAGGCAGGAAAAAAAGTCCCGCCTTTGTTGCCGTCACTGTAGCTCCCTGCCTTCACTCTGTCTCTGCCTCTGAGAAAGAAGGCAGTTCATGGAAAATCACAGAGCCAGGCACGTAGGGCCATGTGCAATTCTTTCCTCTCCAGGTGGGGTGATGTTGGTCAGCAACTTCTGAGGTTTTCCCAGTTCTGGTGAGGATGAGCCTGGTAGACCGCTTGGTCTTCCAAGTTCTTGTGCAAGACCTAAGGATGCCTTCCTCCTTGAGTATTAAACCGAGTTAGTACTGCCATGCCAGCTCAGTCCCGGCACCTTCCCTTGCAGTGGGGTTTGTGGGTACTATGTGTTTAGCGCTTGTGCAAGTCTGTCAGAACTCCTGGTGTCAATGCATTTAATCAGAGGATTAATTACAACAATATTGTTGAAGTGGAGGACGTGGGCCCCAACGTGACCAGCGAATGAGGGCTTAATTATACAGAATCAGCCACACATCTGGCCTCATTCTGACTGTGCTCTTACCTCAAATCAGCAGAGAAATATAATTTCTTGCTGCTCTTAGGGAAGAGTCCTGTAATTTGCAGGAAGTCCTAAGAAACTTAAAGAGGCTGTAAATAAGGTATAACTTTCGCTAATAAAATAGTAACAACAACAATGAACTTGGACCTGTGGCCACTAACAGGAGAGGGCTGGGTATGTGCCCCGGCTTGCCCGGTTTTGCTTGCTTTTCTGAGCATTTTCCCACAGTTATCAGTGAACGAAATGGAATCCTACTCTGCTTTGAGTATGAAACATATTTCGGCTGAATTCCAAGGCAGGGTCTATCACAAGATATTTTTATATTCAGAGATGACCTGCTGTGTCACTGTGAGAGCACTAAGCTGGCCTGGAGTTATGAATGAAACTCCCTTTTACCCTTTTTCTCTTTTGCCTTTATCTCATAGGTGCTTTCTCTTCTCTTGGCAGCAGTGTGCTTCTGGTGGCACAGCACGGTATTATTTAATGTACATGCTTCTATTTCCGATGGCTTGGTTTCTGACACAGCAAAGCGGGGATTCATAACCCAGTTCATGTTCCTTGTCTACCCCACCTGCCTTGAGTACATATCTTCAGCGCCAAGATAGCAGAAGCTTCATTTAAACGCCGGTGTTTTGCGAGACTGACCTTACTGTAAATTACGAAGGACATTTTTAGAAAAGGAGGGAATTTGCTAATAGCTTAGGTTTGGCGCAGGGGTGGGGAGGTGGAATTCTGAGATAAGCTTGGAAGATAAAAGGTGCCTTCAGTTTAACAGCTGGCATCTTGCCAGTATCCAGGGAATTTGTTTAGTTAGTAGACTCTGATTATTCTTGGAATGTTAGATCTTATTAACAGATAAGTTCATCAATAAATATAACCCATGGGTGTGCGGTTGTTTCTCCCTTTGTAGTTTCTTCCCTGGGATCTGCCCCCAACTCCACCGCCCAAGTGAGGTTGACTTCTTTGTCTTGCAGAGTCGCTTTGCATCTACCCCCTCCTGTTTCCTAGAGTTACCCGATACTTGTGGGAGCCAGGATGGTCTCACACAGACAGAGCTTTCAAAGGGGTTCTAAAAAGGAAAAGGGGGCCTCCCTAGAGACTGCCTCACTAGGGCCCAAAGTGTAACCTTAGCAATACCCCCTCGGTACAAATACCTGGTTAGGTTAACTTAGAAGAAATTCTTTGTGTTTTTTTTTTACCCCCTTGTGCACTAGGGTCAGGGTCTGGAAAGTTTTGGGAAACTATATGCTAAGTTCTCTCATATCATATAGGGAGGTGGCATTTCCTGATCTCAACTTTGAGCTGCCTGCATGCATGTCGACCCCAGTGGGTCCCTGCCAGGTGAAGGGAGTCATTTGTCAACCTGGGAAGAGTACTGACAAAGGAAGGGGAGATGGTTTGGATTTAAACATCCAGGAACTCAGTGCAACAACCAATAGAATTTTTATTTTGGCATTATGGTTTTGTTTGGTGGGGTCTTCTGGGAGGAGGCCAAGAATGTACGAGATTTTGGAGAGTTGACCCTGTTTCTGAATTGCTAAATTGTTGTTTATCTGTCTTGCAGAGGTCCTATACATTGCTTGTGGAGGCGTGGGATTCCAGTAATGACACTGTTCGTAAGTATCGCCTCTGTGGACTTTTCTCTAAACACATGTGGAAGAGTGGGGCTTGGCCAACCAGTTGGAGCTGGATCTGTCTCCTTAGTACTTAGGATTTCTGCCACCCCTTGCCTTCTGTTCTCCCCCGCACCCTAGGGTGAACCTGTCAGTGGAATCTATTCCTTAACTTTTCTAGAATTTTAGCTTGGAATATTAAGTGGCCAGAACAGACTCCCAGTTAACTCATTCCCTGATTATGAAACCTAGATTATCTTCAGGATAGAGATCTTAATGGTTTTACAACTTTAAAACCTTGTAGGCTGCTAAAGGATCAAAGTAGTGACTTTTTAAAAGTCCATTTAAACTTTAAGTGAGCGTTTAATCTCTCATCAGAAAGATAAAGCCATAAAGGTGGTGCTGGGCTCTAGAGACGGACCTTGAATTTCACTTGGTGGGCAGGTGAGCTTTTAGCCCGTCCGGGTTTCCCACACTGCTCCACAGACCTTTCATTGAAGCAGAATTACAGAGCTTCACAGCCATTACCTGCCTTGTCCCCTTCTGAAAGATGGCTCTGTTTTCAGTGCAGGTTGCCTTTCAGGACTGTGAGGGGCTGGTTTTGGTGGATAAGCCATGGAGGATGTGATGGAAATGACATCGTCTGGCTTACCAAGTAGTCTTGCTCTTTAATTGTAACTTGACGGTGTTTTTGCTCACGAGCCGAAACTTCAGTTGCCTTTTTGCCAGCAGAGTTTGGGTTGCTGTTGCTGGAAAACTTGATGCGCACTGAAGTCTCTTGGTGTGTGCATGAGGAAGAGTGGATCCAGCTTCTTGTCTTGGCTCTCCGTTCTCTGAATGCCTTGTTCTTTTTGCTTTTCTATCTTACCATTTTTTTGTTTGTTTTCACTGTGAATAACATCTTTTCCTCTTTCCTTGCCTTGCTTTTTTGCTGACAGAGAATGGTGAATTCCCACCGTGGGTGCAGTTGAGGGCTCGGTGCCTGCTGCGTGGGCAGCTTCCACCTGTGGCTGGCTTATTGGGCCACTTGGGGCTGCAGAATCATTGCTGAGCCCAGATGTGCCAGAGAGTCCCAGGCCATTTGGGTCACTCTTCTAGCTTGGGAATCTTAACTCCAACTCTTTGGGTGTTATCCTCCCTGGACGGGGGCTTGTGAAAGTCCAAGGTCCAAGTCTTCCTCCCCAGAGGGCTACCCCATAATGCCATGGGGAGTGCGTGTGGGGGTGGCAGGGAAGCTGTGTCAGCCTTGGCTATAGCTGATGCCAGTTAGGGTCACAGACACCTGTTTGTTCTCCCCTCCCTTCCCTGCTACAAACGTTGAGGACTGTGAACATTATGTCACTGTGACCTGCTTACAATGGTAACTAAGCGTTAAGCAGAAGGGGTCGAGGAGGAGGGGAGGCATAGGCTCTTCTGTAATATTATGGTGTCGGCATGGTGTTCTTTCCCCTCCCTTTTAGCTATTAAAACAATCCACCCGGTAGAGTGAACAACTTGAGTTTGATCCTGGCCTGTGATAAGAGCTGGGTCAGTATACTTGTTAGGGACATGTGAGAGACCTCCCTGCCACACTCCAGCATTCGCAGAACCTTTCCTGGGCCTACTGTTGCCTCGCTGGTCAGGGAGTTATGCCCCTGGGAACCCAGGGCTTGTCCAGAACTACCCACAGTTGTCTGCATTTCCAGGTAGCCCCATTTTGGGGTTCTGGGATGTTTCATCTCCTGCTGGGGGGTAACCAAATCCCTGGAAGAGGACAAGGAAGACTGGGGTAGGAATAAAGGTCTTTTAAACCTCTATTTTTAGAGAGAGGGGTTGATACAAAGTCATGGGTGCCCATTGCGGGTTATGAAAACTCACTTGGTGAACCCCGAAGAGGGAGATGAGTTTGGTGGGAATGGTTTCTCCACTTGCCTATTTGACCTCTTCTATGATGCTTCCAAGGAATCTTGAATTCAGCACAGTCAAAACCAAACTCAGGATCTTCTCTTGACAAAAGCAGTCCCTTCCCTAGGGCCCCTTCTGGGTGTCTGGCACTGATATTTGAACGCTCATTGCCATAAGTCAGAAATATGGAAGGCGCTCTGTGTACCCCCTCTCTGTTAGCATCCATACCTAGTCCACCTCCAAGTTCTGAAAAATCTCTCCAGCTCTTCACTTGAATCTGCCTGCCTTCTGCCACTGCCCTGGTCCAAGTCACCATCTGCTTATGACCAAACTTAGAGTAGCCTCCGTCTGGTCCACCTTTATCTGCTCTGATCCACCTCTGGTGCTTTTTCCATTCTTCTGCCATCCTGGTCTTTTCAGAGCATAACATTGGCTTGTCACCCTTATTATGAAAAACCAACCACTCGGTGGCCTTCTGTTGCTCTTGAGACAGATCTTCACATGGCCCACAAGGCTCTGTGCAGCCCAGCCTTGTCTCCCTGCCAGCATTGTCTTACACACTATGTTGTCCATCGTATCTGTAGCCTGGCCATACCCCAGCAGTTGCTTTTCTATCCTCAACTACATCGCGTGCTCTCCTGCCTCAGGACCTTTGCACATGCTGTTTATGCTACCTGGAGTGTTTTGTTCCTTTCTTCACCCTGAGCCACTCCCTCTGGACTGCACTCCACAGGGCAGAAGCTGTGGATGTTCAGAAGCCCAAATGGAGTTGGCTGCCCTGTGGGACCCAAGCCAGTTGTAAACATTCTGGCTTCCGATGTAAATCAAAGGCAGAGCCCTGAGTTTTAGGGCAGAGACTTCCTTCTATCAGCTCTGCAGTGAGCCCTCACAGGCAGACTTGGGCCCAAATATAGCCTAGGGGCTGCTTATGTATTCGAAAGTATTTAAGGCTGGTCCTTCTGTCATCGGTCCTTCAAAGTCTTTTATTACATTTTGGGATTGTGGTATATAGAATTCCAAATTTCTTTCTCCCCCAGAGCAAATGGTTTCAGTTTACTGTAATGCACAGTAGACATGTAAGCATACATAGGCACACTTCAGACCGGGTTTTCCCTGTAGCTTAGCCTTCTTGGCTGAGGCCCCCTTCTAGGTTTTTGGGTTGGTGTGGTCCCAGGTTATGCTGAGACTCGCCCTTCATCACCTCCTCCGTGGCCTGCGAGGTGGTCATGGATTCTTCGTGATTCATCTTCAAGGCACCAGGGATTGCAGAGAGGCATGGTGACGTCCTTTTCCAATCACCAGGCTGGACTGCCAAGTGAACTGCCACAGATAACCTTTTGGGTGCCCCAAGCTGAAGGGAAGCGTGATCAGGAAGCAGGCAGCAGAGGTGTTCGAACCCAGACACGCTCGACCCCCTCCCTGAGCAGGTGTGAAGTTACGTATGCAGCTCCATTAGCTCCACTGAAGATTCTGAAGTGATCCTCTTCACGGCACTTCCCGGAAATAAGTGGAAAGCTTACTGTGCGACTGAAAAGTACATATCAGTCTTGTACCCCTAGGATTGCCCTGAACTTTTATCTGAACTGTTTGTTGTTGATACCAGCCTCAGAAGCTGGATGCCTTTGAGCCATGGCTAGTGTGTTTAACCGATCCCTTTTATGAAGATCTTGTAAGCGTGTGGTAATAGCCCACTGTGCTTTTTAACTGAACCAGCAGAGCAAACATAGTTAATGGAGAGACATTTTTGTCATTCCTTGGCCTCTGTTTATTTGCAAAAATGAGGAAAGTGTTACCTGCAAGTGGTTCAGTGCTGCCGGGGTGTCAGGCTGCAGGTATGTGGGCTTGTTCAAGGCTTGTCTGGCCCACGCAGCAGTTTGAGAGCCCCAGAGGGTGAAGACTGGCGCCCCGTTGGAAGTGGGATGTGTGGATGAAGCCACCCAGGAGTCCCTTCTCTCCTGGTCACCTACAGGGCTTGCATCAGTTTGTAAAGGAGCACGGGCCCGAGGCCTAGAAAAACAGCCATGTGGGTGGGTAAGAATCACAAAGACGTTGCAAGTCTCTGTCTCTCCAAGATGGCCTTGGATTGGACAAGGTGATGAAGAGTCGGTGCTAGCAGGTTTAAGAAAACAAACACAAAAGCAGGCTGGGGTGCTGACTTAGTGCCTCGCTGCCTTTTCAGATCCCTCACCTGAACTCCTGGCACCTGATGTTTGAGCTATTTTTGTACCTGTCTCTTCTCAAACTAGATCATAAATGGCCTCAGGGCAGGGACTACTTACTCCTGAGAGCTGCTTGAGCTGGAGGTGTTTATTTTCCTCAGTAAGCTTTTTTTTCCGGGAGCATGACTTGGCTCAAAAAAAAAAAAAAAGAAAGAAAAAAAGAAACCCTCCCCTCGATTTACCTGTGTCTAAACTTTGGTGAGTTATTCTTCCATCTGCCTTCTGGGCAGGGGAGAAAGGTGGAAAGCATCAAACTCAAGGTGTTGGTATTTAAGGGCTGGCTTTAAAGGTTGCCATGTTAACACTTTTTCAAAAAATGTAACTCAGTCCTCTCCTTGGCTTCCAGTTAAGAGTTTCGGAATGGACAAAAAGCTTTTCTGAGCAAGACACAAAACTCTAAAACCAGAAATGATTGCTGACCTTTATCTGGAGTAATGAAATTTCTTCAAGAGCAACATTTCCATAGGGAGCTACTTTCTCTCATATGTAAAGAGCTCTTGCAAGTCAGTATGGCAATGTAATAGAAAAGTTGGCAGAGGAGAGAGGCTGTTGCTATTCACAGGAACAAATATAAATGGTTTTGTAACTACCAGAAAGGACTGTCACCATCACTTAATTAAATGCTAATTAAACGAGATACCTTTTTACCTATCAGGCATAGATGAGAAGGTTTGATAATGTACAACATTGGCAGTGTTATTGGGAAGCACAGCTTCCTGGGTGGGGGGAGGACAGACTGGGTAG
The DNA here is from genome assembly GCF_000951035.1 of Colobus angolensis palliatus. Lineage (NCBI taxonomy): Eukaryota > Metazoa > Chordata > Mammalia > Primates > Cercopithecidae > Colobus > Colobus angolensis. The sequence goes on along the minus strand of NW_012116099.1, from coordinate 1,816,100 downwards.
TTCGAGATTGTGGACAGATGTCGATTGGTTGTGCACATACTCTGATTCAGCACTTCCATTTCTAGAGTATCTGACTGTGGGAACCATACACAGGCAGATACGTTCCAGGAATGCGCACTGTGGCTTTGTTTAATATTTAGGAAGCCCAAACGACTCACATGCCCACATGTCAGGGACTAGGTAAATTACTTATTGGTGTTTCCAGACGATGAAATACTGTGTACCCATGAAAGAAGGTAAATAAGTGGTAACAGGTTGTCTCTAGGTAAGGGCATAACCTTTTCATTTCTTTGCCTTTTTGTACAACGGATATAATTTCATAGCATGTGGGTATGTTTTTATTTTAAGAAGCCAAAACGGTCAGGGAAGAAGGCTCTAATGTGAATATTTAACACGATTCATCATTTTGTCTTTAGAACCTGACAGTATTATTGAAAAGGCTTCTCACTCGGGCATGATCAACCCCAGCCGGCAGTGGCAGACGCTGAAGCAGAACACGGGCGTTGCCCACTTTGAGTATCAGATCCGCGTGACCTGTGATGACTACTACTATGGCTTTGGCTGCAATAAGTTCTGCCGCCCCAGAGATGACTTCTTTGGACACTATGCCTGTGACCAGAATGGCAACAAAACTTGCATGGAAGGCTGGATGGGCCCCGAATGTAACAGAGGTATGTGTGTGTGTGCATGTGCACAAATGCCTGTTGCTTTTAGTGTCCATTTATCCCCCCACCAGCAGGCAGGTGGCATGTGGCTATCTCAGGTGGGGTGGGATTTTGGCTGTTATTCCGGGCCTGCAGCATGAAGATGCTGAGTGTAGAAGATGCTGTCGGTGCCCCATCCAGATCCCCTTTACTGACATCCCCATCCCCCAGGTGCTGTGTTGGCTGCCAACAGCTCACAGCTGCTTCTTCTCAGGAGACTTGTCCTTGGCCAAACCAGTGCATGCCCCATTCCTCCAGCTCAGTCAGTGATTTCCAGACATGGGGCTACAAAGGCCAGCTTCCTTTGCCTTAAAACAGTAGTACAATGTGCACTCTAGAGCTTACCCTGGGATTAGGCTGAAATCAGACTCCAGTTGAGACCATGTTCTTGCTCAGCTCCTTCCCCTACCCCTATCTGCTTCCCTCAATTCCTTCTACCTATGTCCAGATCCCCTTCTCAGACTCTGCTTCTAAGGAACTTGACCCAAAAAGATGCCAGACAGGACTAGGTTAGCCCAGTTGATGTCTGAACAGGCAATCCTGTAGGAAATGATAGCCCCTGCATTCGGGGTAGCCTTGCAGCAAGTTTTCACTGGGCATCTTTGGGGTCATGGCATTGAGGGGGAGAGGTATGTGGTTAGCTCAAGCTTTCCTCCTGATGTAGGACTGAGCCCACTTTTTGTCTCTGTACTGTCTACTGTCCCAGGCCCTTTCTAGAATTCAGTGATTCCAGTTCATAGCAAGTTGATGGGTAATTCTGTTAACTGTATAATATCCCCTCATGAGCAATCATGTACTCTGCTTATTTTACATGATAATTAGGTAAATTCTTTTGATAAACTCAATTTTGAAGTGAGTTTTACAACTATGACAGAGGGATGGGGCATGGAGGAAGGAATTTGCAGATCTCCCGGGTAGTACTAATGCTTTCTTAAACAATTGGAGACAAGAGTTGACAAAGGATGGCATTTCTGGAATTCAAATGAAAAGGGGAATTGATTAACATATTTTAGTGTGTTTGAAAAATTAAATGACCTAACACTTAATGTGGGTTTTTTGTTTGGTGTTTTTATTTAAGATAAGGTGCTCACTTTGTCACCCATGATGGCACAATCATGGCTCACTGGAGCCTTAAACTCCTGGGCTCAAGTGATCCTCCTGCCTCAGCCTCCCAGGTAGCTGGGACTATAGGCACATGCCACCACACCCAGCTTTCCCAGCTTTTTTATTTTGTGTAGACAGAGTCTTGCTATGTTATTGAGGCTGGTCTCAAACTCCTGGCCTCAGGCTATCCTTCTGCCTCAACCTCCCAAAGTGTTGGGATTATAGGCATGAGCCACTGTGCCTGGTCTTATAAACTGACATTTTTTAAAAAGTCACTTTTTTTTCTTTTCTTTTTTTTTAATGAAGTAGAGAATCGCTCTGCACGGGTACTTTACAAAAATCTCACCAGATCTGGCCACCAGATTAGCCTGCCCAACGAATCCAGCCTGGTTGGCTCTGTTAGTCCCGTGGAATTTTGAAACCAGGCATTTGGTATGGGTTTTTGTTTGTTTGTTTGTTTTTTAAGCCTGAGGCTCATCTGAACGTGTCCTGGTGGGATGGGGAAGGATTATCTATACCTTTTTTTCTTCTAACGAAAAGGGTGTGGGCAGAATGGAAACTGACCAAGCTCTGCTCAAGGAGCCAGGGCAGCTATGGTTTAGAGAGGCTGGACGAAGGTCGCTGTTCCCTCATCAACTTGTCTGCATTTTGTCCCCAAACAATATCATATTTTCAGGATCTGCTAACAAGGCCTTGAAGTTTAAAGCTGGTTTTGTTATTTGGGCCTCTCCCATCTTCCTCTCCCTTACAAGGGACTTGATATGAGATCTATTAAAATTGTGGAATTTGCAGACTTTAATGCAATGGGCCATTCTCATGACTGTGGCGACGAAAGGAACAGGCAGTGTGCTGACACGCCCTTCTCTGTTTTTTACAGCTATTTGCCGACAAGGCTGCAGTCCCAAGCATGGGTCTTGCAAACTCCCGGGTGACTGCAGGTAAATAAACTGGTCTTTTGTGAGATTTCTTTTAATTTTCCTTTATGTAAGAGAGAGACTGATTTTATTGTGACTATGCCTCTTTTTCCTTGGAGAACAACAAAGCTTTTTTAAAAAATTCAGATAGACACATCCGAAGCTTATTAAATTATACCAGCTGTCTGGTGGAATGCACACACCACTTCTCTCTTGGAATAAAAAGAGACTCTTTGGGCATAGCCAGTGACTTCATGTATTAACTGTTCTGTAAATTGATAACACATTTTTATAATCTTCCCTTACAGTGCTAATAGGCTAGATGGAGGGATGTGGACTTGTGTCTTTGCATCTCTCTCCTCCTCTTCCACCAAGGTTTTCTTCTCCAGGCCCCCTCCCCCACTTTTCCCATCAATAGGCGAAAGTCCAGCATTCTTTAGAATGGGATTAGTCCAATCTCCTGGCCCCTTTGCAGGCGGGAGCTGGGTTGGTGCTGAGAGGTTAATGGCTGCCCCGGAATCTTGTCAGTTGAGCCTGATGAATGTAGACTTTTGCTGCAGTCCTTTGAAGTCTGTTCCTTTATGGTCCAGGAACAATGCAGAAGCCAAAGGGGGGCCTGCCCTGACCACTTCACGATGGCGGATTTTGGAACTTCTTGAAATTTATATTATGCCAATTTGGAAAAGGCTTATTTAGGGAAATATCGTTGGTGTCTGTGGTGTTTTTGGCAGTCCTATGCTTTACTCTCCCTCCTCCCAAATTTTAAGGAGTAACGCTAAATGGATCCTTTGAACCTGTCACTTTTGCCCCAAAAGCTACTCTGACATGAGTAAAGGGACCCTTAGGAAACACAGTCTAAACCAGTATGTACCAAACTAATGTTACTGGGGGCTCTTATTAAAACGCAGGTCTTGATTCTATAGGTCTGGGCTGGGCCCAGGTTTCTGCATTTCTAACAAGCTCCCAAGCCATCCTGCTGATGGAACCATCAGTGATCACTGCCCCAAAACCTCAGTACTGAAAGTGTAACTTCCAGAATTAACAAGGGAGCTGTTAAAATGCAGGTTCGTGGGCTCCATCCCACATCCGTAGAATCCCAGTCCTTGGTTTGGCCCAGGAGTCTGCATTTGACAAGCTTGCCACATGACTTTGCTGCTTGGTAAATTTTGAGGCTGCTGCTTTGGAGAGAACGATCTGTGGCCTTTACCTTTGTGATTCCACCACTCCGTGTGTTCCCCTCCCACGCAAGGGGGAACAGGGAACTCTAAATTAAGAACTGGTTGTCCTGAATTGTCTCTTCCTACATTTCAGAAAGATAGTTTATTTCCTGGAAGGCTGAGGGGCTTCTCCCGCTGTCTCCCATTGGTGGCGGTGAACTGTAGGATTTAACAGCACTGCTGTCAAATGTGGAGCCAGGAATCCACCTACCTTAACTCTTCCTAATTAAGGGTATTCTGGAGAAAGTCCCCATGGCAGTGCTCTTAGTGATTCCAAGCCTGCTCCCTGCTCAGATGGATATCAGCGGAGGCTGACTGTGATTTGTGCTGCTGTCATCAGAACACACACACAGCTATACAGGGGAGGGCCCTCCCAGCCAGAACAACAGGCTTTGTTTCCAGAATTTAGCCCTTTCTCTTTCGAAGTCCCACCTCCCTCTCCCTGCCCAGACACGCACTGATGGCCTTATTTACTTAAGGTGCGACTTTCCCACACGTCATTTGCATAGTCTCCCAGCCCAGTTTTCTCTCCCTACCTTGAAAGAAAGTCAAAACAGAACCTTCACGCTGAGGAAGTTCAGATTGTGTCCTGCTGCAGAAATAGTTGAATGGCAAGTTACCTGCAAGTTGTCTTTTGGATTATGTATTACACAGGTTATTTTTTTTTTCACCCCCACATGAGAATTTACTGGTTTCTGTTGTTCCCAAGTAGACTGAGTCCCTTTCCCTGGGTATACATGCTTGCTTATTGCAAGCCTGCCAATAATATCAAACTTAATTATGAATCATCATCTGAGGAAAGTCACTTCAATTTCTCATGAGAATCTTAATCATATATTATTAAACTGGGATAACTTGGTTGGTACCTCTTTTAGGGTCAGTATTTTTATTTGTTTTCTTTTGAAGTCATCCGTGGCCTCTTGTGGTTGCTTTTTTATGCTTGGGGATTGAGGTCTCTTTAATTAGGTGAGGTTGGGTCCTCAGCTGCCTCTCCTTGCCTTTATGAGGCAACTTGAAGAGGCCTAGTGATCCTGAATTTGGAAGAGAATAAGGGAAGACGGTGAGAATATTGCCATTTCGTAATCAGTTCCCTCTCACTATCTTTCAGGCTAAGAATATCAGCCTTGACAGAATGGCTACCCCCCTACCTCCCACTAACGTGGGTGTCCGCTTTTGAGAACTTATTTAGATTGTAATTTTGTTCTTATCTTACTCCTCTAGTCACTTGTCACGTTGACATTCCACTTTACAGAAACCAGAATCCAGTGTCTAACTTTAAACCACACATTCTAGTGATTCTTTGCATGTGGGTGTGCATGGCTCGGTTTTAGAAGTTAGGAAGTGGTTAGTCGGTATTCTCAGGGGTTAAGTTGACTCTCAGCCGTGGGTGATTAGCTATTAGCTAGCTCCCTATAATTTTCCCATGACAAGGATTTGCTAGCCTGCCTCCCGCTCTTGGGAAACCGAAAGCCTTTCCTTCTGGGGAGTTGGAGGGGGAGGTTTGTTTTCCAGAGTTACAGCTGAGCAGCTTAGGGGGTTGGCACTGATCGGGGCTTTTCCCAGGTCCCATTCTGGAAACTTGTTGCCCATCCCACCCGCACCCCACCCTCCGCCCTCCGCCCTCCACTGGCAGGCTAGTTGATGTTTCTCCCTGCCTTCCCCTATCCTTGTTAAAACCTGGCTCTTGAGAAGGCAATTCAAGTTTCAGAGGGCTTGAAACTTGGAGAGTGGTTTGAGATGCTGACCCCTCTCCCACCCCAGGTGAAAGTTGTTTTGTTTTTGTTTTTGTTTGGGGATCAAAGGCACTATTTGGCCCCAAAAGAGTACGATTAATCAAGGTGCTTATATAAAAGAACCTCAATTCCCCCCCCGCAATACTAGATGAATTAAGCAGACTGCTTTCTTTTTTTTTCTTTTCTTGGCAAAGCAAGAAATCACTATAAATTAGCACACAGTAATGGCACACAAATTATGGAGTTGGTTCCAAGTGTTGTCATTTCCTTCTCCTTCCCTATAGAAGTGGGTTTAGAGAGCCTACTCTGGCCTTGGCCAAGGGAGGAGGGTGCCCCTTTCTCGCCTTGTTTTTTTTTTGAATAAAGCGTCATCGTGACGCAATTTCCTGCTGCACTTGGTGGCTTGTTGCCTTTCTGTGAGCTGGGGTCGTGACTTTCTGTGCAGACAAAGAGCAGAGTGGCAAGTGCGGCGTCTGCAGAGACTTTGGCATAGCCCTCTTGTCACCAGGAGAGTCCTTTCTCTACAGTCTGTCGCAACTACTTGCGCAGGTTGATTTATTCCGTGCCTTCACCTTTGGCTCACTCTTGTGAGCCTGAGAAGAGAGTGGCTTTGTGAAGGGCATCCCCATGCTGGCCTCTTCCCAAACAGCCCTCCTTTTGTCAGGAGTCGGCTGGGAGGGGACCTCAGCCCAACTGTGAAAATGTTTGTTTATACGGAGCCCCTGATGAGCCTTGGGAGTCTACCACCCTGTCCCCCGAAACAAAACAGAAAAAGCCTGGACTTCGCAGTCTTCCGTTTGAATTGTGCAGGTCTCTCTTAACGTTCAGAAGGCTAACCTGCAGGTGTGCTGTGTGTCTGCAGGTGCCAGTACGGCTGGCAAGGCCTGTACTGTGATAAGTGCATCCCGCACCCGGGATGCGTCCATGGCATCTGCAACGAGCCCTGGCAGTGCCTCTGTGAGACCAACTGGGGCGGCCAGCTCTGTGACAAAGGTATGGCCCCTAGGGATCAGACCCAGGGTGGGATGCGGGCCTCGGGAGGAGTGTGGGATCTGGGGGTGGGATGGCAGTAATTTGGTTTTTAATTTTATTGGCAGGGCTTTTATTCTGAATTCTCCCTGAATGCTGTGTGGGTTTTCTGGTTTTCTTGTTAAAAGACGATTGGGGCTAGAAACATGGCAGGTTCGCCACCTTCACAGGCGTCTCTTAGTGACTCCAGGATCTTTTTGGCAGATCTCAATTACTGTGGGACCCATCAGCCATGTCTCAACGGGGGAACTTGTAGCAACACAGGCCCTGACAAATATCAGTGTTCCTGCCCTGAGGGGTATTCAGGACCCAACTGTGAAATTGGTAAGTGGTCCAAGCTGAATGAGAGTCCTTTGTCTAATTTTTCTATACTCAGCCTTTAAAAAATATACTTAAGGACTTGTTTAAGGAAAAAAAAGTGGAAATAGCCTCCAAAGATAGGCCTTATCCCAGCCATTCTATAGGCCTTTGTAACTTTCAAGTCCCGAAGGTTTTTTGGATGATGTTGATTCATATAGGAGGCAGCGGGAGATGAAATGACCCCAGCTCTGCGATGTCTCGGAATGTGGTTAGAGACAGCTCAGTGAGAAAGATGACTTCCTTTCTTTCTTAGACACAGCAGGCTTCTATCACACGCTTGCTTTTGGTTTTTGAAATATGCTTGCACTAGTGGCTGTGGTGTGGGATTCGGTTGGAGGGGGGCGTGGGGAGGCAGCGGTGCGCAGGCATCCCTCGCTGACTGCCATCCTGGTTTTTGCAGCTGAGCACGCCTGCCTCTCTGATCCCTGCCACAACAGAGGCAGCTGTAAGGAGACCTCCCTGGGCTTTGAGTGTGAGTGTTCCCCAGGCTGGACCGGCCCCACGTGCTCTACAAGTAAGTCCAATTTTCAGCCTGTGTCCATTCTAAGGATCCTTGTGCCGAGATCCCATGCCGGGGAGAGGTACCTAGGCTTGTCCAGTGTGATGTCTCAGCGGGAGAGGGGCGGGTGCAGGCATAAGTCTGGTAAGCAGTCTGGCGGCTTGTGTGTTTGGAAGTCTCCCAGCACCGCTATCCTGTCCCACTAAGGTAGTGCATGTATCTGTTCTTGGAAGGAACATCCTCGTGGAATCGCTTGTTCTTTTGCATCTGCTTCCTGGAGCTGGCTGCCTTCCAATTGTGGTTATTCTCCTTGCAGCCATGGAGAGGCTGCCTTCAGGGGAGGTTGTCACTCACTACTGGATTTTGTCATAGGGCCGGGGGCCCCAGAAGAAGAACCTGGCCTGCAGAGTTCCTTTGGCTGTGAGACAGGGCTGTATGTCAGAATCACCTGGGGTGCCTTACAGTGTAAATCTCTGGGTCCCCCAGATTCCCTCCAGAATCCGGGAGTCCATGGTCTCTGATAAACTTCTGAAATTCTGCAGTGCAGCCAGGCCTGAGAACCGCTGTCATCAGCACCCCAGGTGTGGTTATGGATGTGGATTTCTGGGGTCAGCTTGCCTGTGCTGGTCCTGGGCCCCCACCCGTCACTTGCGGAACTCCAGCAGGCCACAGAAGCTCCTGGGGCCCTCTTTAAATGGCACAGTAGCAATTCCCGTCTCTGAGGGTTGTCATAAAGACACAAAAATGAATACTTGATAAATTGTCAGGAGTTCTCTCTGGTCAGAGCAGAAGTGGAGAATGCAGCCTCTAGGTGTGCTATTTTGGGCAAACTCTAAGCAAATAAGAAGAATAAGGTTTTCCACCTGTAAAGAACTGTTTTTGCTTACTCCTTAGCTACTTCTGAGCCATGATGAAACTTTTCTTTAAAAAATAAAGGTTAGGCAGATAGGGATGTCCTGTGTTCCTCCTGGGCGGATGCTCTGTCAGGATCCAGCTGTCTTTCTCCCCCACTACTTAGGTTGGGGATTACGTGAACTGGGGCAGTGGGGGATTTAAAGCTAAAATCAAGGCTTCAGCCTTATCGTCACCGTCCCACTTGTCCTGCTGTAGCTTTCCTTGTAGCAGGTGTCTGGCTCTTCAAGGACAGCCCCTCATGTGAGAGGTGATGTTAAAGGATCTAATTGTCAGATGGATTGAATTAAATTGTCAACCCCCTCCTTTTCTTGTTGACCAGACATTGATGACTGTTCTCCTAATAACTGTTCCCACGGTGGCACCTGCCAGGACCTGGTTAACGGATTTAAGTGTGTGTGCCCCCCACAGTGGACTGGCAAAACGTGCCAGTTAGGTAAGAAAATCCCTGCGACTGTAATTTTTATATCAAGGTTGGCTTTGATTGTCAAAGCTGTTACAGAAGACGAGCGTGTGGCCGGCAGTGTGAGTTCACACTCCGTCATGCTAAGAAGTAATTTATTATCAAGAGTCGAGCAGGCCTGGGAGAAATAACGTGAATGCAAATGGACTGGCTCTTTTAGGCCCTGTGGGAAAGTCGTGGGATTCCTTGAACCATGTCAATCGTCTGTCCGAGGAGTGTTCAGCTGGGTTCCAAACGGGGATGATCTCATGAGGAATGAGCTGTCTGCATTCTTTTTGCCACATTTAAATCCCAGCAACTAGGCTGCGCTGGGTTTTGCACAGAAATGCCTGGTGGCTTTCTGCTGTTCTGTTGGGGGCTGGTTAACTAGCAGCTGGAAAGTTATCAATTAGCGTTCTTATTGGCTCATGGCTAGGGAGCGGGATCAGATGCTTAAAATAGAGGGGACCTCTAGTATCTTTTATTTAGCTAGCTTATTAAAATGTCTCATGTCTCAGACAAACTCTGGCCTGTTCTTTTCTTTTTTACAAGGTGGGGGAGATTCGGGTTGAACTTCATTTCTCATGCTCACCCCCATCTCCTTTCAGATGCAAATGAATGTGAGGCCAAACCTTGTGTAAACGCCAAATCCTGTAAGAATCTCATTGCCAGCTACTACTGCGACTGTCTTCCCGGCTGGATGGGTCAGAATTGTGACATAAGTGAGTGACTTTGTTTCCATGTTGATTTTCATGACACTTGGGTAGCCGACTTGCTGGTCTGTATTGAGGCTGCGGTCCCACGACTGGAGCAGTAGAAGGAAAACCTTAGAGTGGGAATGCTTTTTTGAGAGGGAGCGGTCAGTGCAGCAGTGAAAACAGACGCTTTATCAGGCTCATTTAGCTGCTGAAACCAGCCGTATTCCGATAATGTGGCTGAAACAATGATGTGAAGTTTCACTCCCTCATTCTGGAAGAATTAGGGAGGGTCCCCACCCAGCCTAATAACCTGATCTCACGGGAAGCACACAGGAAATCTGATTTGAAACTTATCTATCCTGAGCTGAGAGGGCTTTTCAATTAAGCCCAATTTCACTGGAAATTACCTCTTTAAAATGATGACTTATTTATTTTTTAGATATTAACGACTGCCTTGGCCAGTGTCAGAATGACGCCTCCTGTCGGGTATGTAAATCTTTGCTTAAATCAAAACTTTGACAATTGACAACAAATCTTTAGATTTGTGTGACACTGGGGGAGCTCTGTCCCTGTGAGATTTAAAAACTTGGGTGAAAAACGAGTCTCTCGGAAGTTTCACTAGGGCTTATGTTACCCCAGCCTCGTGGGAGTCATTTTGAAGGCATGCACGTAGAAATTCCTCTAACCATTTACAGAGGTTTGGCATTTGGCTATTTCAGTGAACCAGCAAAACCGCAACAGTCATGCTAAACCGCTGAAGCCCTGTGTTTGTGGAATACATAGAAAAAAAAGCACGTGTCTCTCTCTCTCCTTCTCCTCTTCCAGGATTTGGTTAATGGTTATCGCTGTATCTGTCCACCTGGCTATGCAGGCGATCACTGTGAGAGAGACATCGATGAATGTGCCAGCAACCCCTGTTTGAATGGGGGTCACTGTCAGAATGAAATCAACAGATTCCAGTGTCTGTGTCCCACTGGTTTCTCTGGAAACCTCTGTCAGGTGAGTGGTGGCAAAACCTCAGATGGCCAAATTTTTAGAGCAGAGCCGCTGCCTCCTCCACTTCCCCTTTACTCCTCCCTCAGCTCTTATGTCTGGAATTTCCTGACATCTGTTAACATCCTATTGATGACAGAGTCTCTGCTAGACAAATGCTGGTGGAAGGAGATATTGACGAATTATTTTCTTCTTAGTGTCTTCCTCTTTGTTCCCTCCACCCCCTCTTGGGCTCCCTCTCCCACTCTGCTCCGTTGTTTCAAATATGGACATTGGCAGTCCCTAGGGCATGGAGATGTATCTTACAGGGTGTCTTCTAATAGAAACAGAAGGAACTGTCAGATTCCAGTGCCTGCTGCCCCAAAGAAGTTATCATGACACCTTTGTTTTACCCTGATCCCTCCCCCTTTTCCCTGTTCCTGATATTTGCAGCTGGACATCGATTATTGTGAGCCTAATCCCTGCCAGAACGGTGCCCAGTGCTACAACCGTGCCAGCGACTATTTCTGCAAGTGCCCCGAGGACTATGAGGGCAAGAACTGCTCACACCTGAAAGACCACTGCCGCACGACCCCCTGTGAAGGTACCTCCCTTCTCCTGGGACCTGGCTGTCTCCAGACTTTCTCCTTTTGTCCCCACTTACTACCACTGCCCCTTGCTACACTTGAGAAGTAATGTACTGGTGAGGAGGACCTCTACAGTGAAATGATCCTGTCTGTGTAGCGGGCCGAAACACGTGGAAACAATCTATTCAGGCCTGCCAGTGGGAGAGCCATGTCTACAAGTAGCCCAGGGGGAGAGAATGTGAAATCCATTTAGCATTCCTGTTCTGGGGTGGGCTGATGTGCAACGCTGAGGCAAATGCCTGAGAACAACACTGTCAACAGAACTTCCTGCAACGGCAGACTGGGGGAATGTTCTGTATCTGCACGGTCAGGTGTGGGAGCCCCAGGCAATGTAGACTGTGACTAGCGCAACTAGAAACTGATTTTATTTCATTTTAGTTCATTTAAATGTAAATAGCCACATGTGGCCGGTGGCTGCTGTATTAGGTAGCACGACGTTTAAAGCTTCTATAAGATTGTCCTTGAGCCTTGCTTAAGGTCAAAAAGGAAGTGAATAAACCAGGTCCTTTTTCCTTAGCAAGTGTTTACCAAATTGGGTAGATGTCAAAGGTAGCATGAAGGGGACCTGCAAGCGTGTGGGTTTTCCTGGTTGTGGAGGGAGAAAATGCTTTAAAACTCTTTGCCTGGAGTCTCGACTTTGCCACATCATAATGTGATGTGGCATGTTGCCAGTATCTTGGCAGTATCTTGGCTGGGGTGTGTCTCATTAGCCAGAGGGTCCCCGTCTCCAGGAAAGTGGGCTTGGCCCAGGCCCCTTGGCTTAGGAATGCTGCGTCTGTGGGTGCATGGCTGTGATCTGATCCCAAGCCTATCTTCCAGTGATTGACAGTTGCACAGTGGCCATGGCTTCCAACGACACACCTGAAGGGGTGCGGTATATTTCCTCGAATGTCTGTGGTCCCCACGGGAAGTGCAAGAGTCAGTCGGGAGGCAAATTCACCTGTGACTGTAACAAAGGCTTCACGGGAACATACTGCCATGAAAGTAAGACTCCCTCATCCGGGAAGGGACCAGTGCTCCCCAGTCTGCCCCTGCCCCTGCCCCGCCCTGGGATCATTGGTGTTGAAAGTTTTTCTTTTTTCTTTTTTTTTGAGACCAAATTTCGCTGCTCTTGCCCAGGCTAGAGTGCAGTGCCGCGATCTTGGCTCACCGCAACCTTGGCCTCCCAGGTTCAAGCGATTCTCCTGCCTGCCTCAGCCTTCCTCAGTAGCTGGGATTACAGGCATGCGCCACCATGCCCAGCTAATTTTGTATTTTTAGTAGAGATGGGGTTTCCCCATGTTGATCAGGCTGGTCTTGAACTCCCAACCTCAGATGATCCGCCCCCCCCCCCCCTCGGCCTCCCAAAGTGCTGGGATTACAGGTGTGAGCCACCGCGCCCCCGCAGTGTTGAAATTGTTTTAATCAGAAACAGCAAGGCTGGGGAAGACCGGTCGAGGCTTATCCTTGCATCTGGGATCTAAGACTGAGGTCGTGTTCAATTTACCAGATCACTCTGCCTCGGAGCCTCCATATCTATGTTGGAACATTCTGGAATGTTGCTAGGTTGGGTGGTTCCTCTTTAGGAGTTTCTTCCCCACTTTCACCAAGTACAGGTGACTGAATGCCCATGTGAGGGCATTAAGTGGGTAAGGCACTCTGGAAGCTTCTGCTTGATAAGCCACCTGTCTAATTTGAGAAACAGCCCTGATAGAGGGTGGCAGGTGGAGGTGCCAGGTGCATTGTGTCAGGAGGGAGCCATGAAAACTGCCGAATAGTGCTTGTCTATGGCTTCACTTGTCCTTCAGCTCTTTTTTTTTGCTTTGTTTGGTAGATATTAATGACTGTGAGAGCAACCCCTGTAGAAACGGTGGTACTTGCATCGATGGTGTCAACTCCTACAAGTGCATCTGTAGTGACGGCTGGGAGGGGGCCAACTGTGAAACCAGTGAGTCTGCCACTGTTTGGGGAGCTCTGGGATGTATGGGTCATGTTGGAGGGATACCACCTCAACGTGGGAAATCTTTCTTTGTCCTGGAAATCTCGGGAAGCAAGACCCCAGTGATTTCTGCAGTGGGACAGTATCACTTGTGTCTCATTTGCGTTTGAGTACTGATGACAGCTTACGGGGAGGGACTTCTGCTGAGGAGCTATAGAATTTGACTGTGTCATAAAGATTCCTGCTTGCAAGGAAAGTCGTATCTCTACTTTAATTTCCATGGGACTTCCAGAGGCCCACCTCACATCTTGCCTAACTTGTGGCATTCAAAGTAACCTAGTTGGGAGCCCCTTTATTCCTGGAAAAGCCTGATTGTGTGAAAGTGCTACGACTGCGGCTGTTCTCAGAATAGAGTTGTTGGATGTAGCAGTAGGAAAGGCTCGGCTCTGGCCTGTCGTGAGTGGTCCTGGACTTGGTCTTCAGCCGACTGTCTCCTCTTTGATTCTAGATATTAATGACTGCAGCCAGAACCCCTGCCACAATGGGGGCACGTGTCGCGACCTGGTCAACGACTTCTACTGCGACTGTAAAAACGGGTGGAAAGGAAAGACCTGCCACTCACGTAAGTGGCAGTTGGCCTTGGATGCTGTCTCTGAGACCCTTCCCTCTGTCTCCTGGGGGAGGGGGCCACTGGGACTCACACTGAGATATCTTCCTCCAGGTGACAGTCAGTGTGACGAGGCCACGTGCAACAACGGTGGCACCTGCTATGATGAGGGGGACGCTTTTAAGTGCATGTGTCCTGGCGGCTGGGAAGGAACCACCTGTAACATAGGTAACTTTCTGCCCCACGTGGGATCTGCAGCGGGCATGGCCACCTGGGCGTGTCTGCTGGTTGGCCCCTGGAGCTTATGATATTTCTCTGGGCCTGGTTCTTGCCCCTCCAGACTGTTTCTGGATACTCAGGGAGGGTGGTCGTGTCTGCTTTTCTTTATAGCCCGAAACAGTAGCTGCCTGCCCAACCCCTGCCATAATGGGGGCACATGTGTGGTCAACGGCGAGTCCTTTACGTGCGTCTGCAAGGAAGGCTGGGAGGGGCCCGTCTGTGCTCAGAGTGAGTGTCCTCCCCCTTGAACTCTCCCAGGGCTGTCGGAGCAGATCCTGACACCCTTGGGAACTTGCAATGGAAACCAGAAGCAGAGCTGTTTGATGTCTGCTTTTGTATCACCTGGGTCTGCATTAATGACTTGATGGGATACAGCCCTGACCTGGGCATGAGAAAGTCGCCAATGAGATAAGTGGAGACAGATGGCGTCTCAGTTCCCAGCTCTGGGTCTGACCAGCAGCCTGTCTCCTTCCATTCTCACCCCCACCCCTGTCCCCTACCAGGGCCTCTTCCTGTGTACATGTGTCCCACAGCAAAACTAAGTGTAGTGCGGGCCTGGTTCCAGTTTAGCAAAGGTATTTTGCTGGTGCTAACTACGACTTTATCATTTGGGTATTAAGGAAATAAGTGGTGGTTTTACTTAGGGCTAAGACCGCTTTCCCTGTTGAAGGCCTCACTATTAAGTTGTCTTTTCTTTGCAGATACCAATGACTGCAGCCCTCATCCCTGGTAAGTGTGACATCCTTTTAAGCCAGCACTCGTCCAGTATCGTGTGTGTGTGTGTGTGTGTGTGAATCACCCAGGGATCGTGTTTAAAATGCAAGTTCTGAGTCAGGAGGTCTGGGGTGGGGCTTCAGACTGCTTTTCTAACAAGCTCCCAGGTGAAGCGATCCTGCTGCTCTATGGACCACACTTTAATTAGCCAGCTTGTGTCCTCATTTAGAGCAGTGATTTTTCAACCTTGGCTACACACCAGAATCACCTGGGAGCTTTTAAAAATCCCACTGCCTGGGCTGCAACCAAGACCTATGAAATTAGACTTTCTGGGGGTGGGACCCAGGCATCAGTATTCTTTCAAGTTCCCCAGGCAATAGCCATGAGGTGAGAGCCACTGACTGTAACTGGTGACATGCGAGCGATTGGCAGCCAGAATAATGGACTGGGAGGTTGGTAACCAAGGCGGTCTTTGCTTTCTCAGTTACAACAGCGGCACCTGTGTGGATGGAGACAACTGGTACCGGTGCGAATGTGCCCCGGGTTTTGCTGGACCTGACTGCAGAATAAGTAAGGACTGTCCCTGTCTGATTTTCCCAATGGCTTTACCCCTTCATTCCATACCTCAGCCCGAGACTTTCATCTTTAAAAACAAAGCCACCATTCCGTTTAAGTAGCTCTCAGAGAGCAAAGGATCTCCCTCTTCCAGCTGGGATTAAGATATCCCAGGCTGGATCCTCCCAGGTACCTGCTGGTGGTTCCCTGGGTGGTGTTGCCCTCCTTGTTCTTGGGGAGAGAGTGCCAGCCACAGAATCTGATGATTACACTGGGGTCCTGAAGAAAGTGTGTGCATTTCCCCATGACTAACATGAAATTATGGGTAAGCAGACATTAACCGCAGCTACACTGGTATAGGATAGAGCTAATACAAACGGAAGGGAGGACGACTGTGGCTCCCAGAGGCTTGTCTCTGCTGGGTCTGATCAGGCCCTGGAGAAATGACTAAAAGAGGAAAATACGGGCAGGCAATGCAGTTTTTCAAGAAGTTTAAAACGTATTATTTCAAGCCTTTTCTCTACATTTTTTTTTTTTTACAAGCCCTTTCTCTTACAGAACAAAAAAAGGTGCTAGAGTAGTTATGGTTTGATTCTTGTACCCAAATTGTCTGCAATTTTACTGGTGCTTGAAATCCAAGTCTGGGATTAACTAGTCTTCAGCACTAGATGGGGGCAGGTTGTATCTGTTTCATGTTTCTAAATAAACAGTTGGCAAACTGTGGCCTAGGGGCTGTCTCCAGCCCACTGTCTGTTTTTATAAATACAGTTTTCTTGGCATACAGCCACACATTCATTTACGTATTGTCTATGGCTACTTTCATGATACCACAAGAGTTGAATAGTTGTGACAGAGACTAGATACTCCACAAAGCCCGACATGTTTACCGTCTCACCCTTTCCAGGAAACTTTGCCAGGCTTGCTGTAAACTGCACTGTCAGAGAAAGGAATCAAATTAAAACTTGCTGCCTCCCAAAATGGTTCTCCACTGTTAGAACTCAAGATGGTGGCGGTCCTTGGGAGCCAATGATGAGAGGTTTTTGCGATAGATGATCTGTTTCTTCTTTTGGATGCTGCTTACCTGAGTGAAAATTCATCAAACTTAGGATAATATGCTTTTCTAGTACATTATGTCAATAAAAATCTCAAAACATTGCTACAAACCATCAGTCCCTAAACTTGAACTCCATTTCTCCTAGACATCAATGAATGCCAGTCTTCACCTTGTGCCTTTGGAGCCACCTGTGTGGATGAGATCAATGGCTACCGGTGTGTCTGCCCTCCAGGGCACAGTGGTGCCAAGTGCCAGGAAGGTATGTGTGCCAGGCTCCAGCTGCCCATGGGTCTTCTGGGGTGAGCGACCTTTACAGTCACCATTTTGACTTTTCGCAAATAAGCCACTGTGCTCAGGGAGGGAACACACAGTGGGGGGCTGCAAGGAAAGGGAAACGTGAAGAGTCTTCCCCAAAACAGGTATCTGTTTTTGGTCAGCTATTGCCACAATACTGTGTACCAAACCATCCCAAACCGCTGTGGCGTGCAGCAAGCATTATTTTTACTGCTTACGATATGCAGCATGGGCAGAAAGATTGTGCTGTGGGTTGGGTTCAGTTCGGCCAGTGGCTGTGTCTGGGGCATATTCCTTTCGTTGCCAATGGTAGGCGTGCAAGAGGCTGGTCACAGGCTCTGCTTACATCACATCTGCCAATGTTACATTGGCCAGAGCAGGTCTTGTGGCCAAGCGCAGAGCCAGCAAAGGTAGGAAGTATACATGCTGTTACTGTGGGAAGAATGATCTTAACATGGCAAAGGGCACAGGTGTAACCATTTCATAACAGGGACCAAAGAATTGAACCCTGATCCGGTTCACAGAAAAATAAACTGCTCACCAGTCTCCACCTGTCAGTTTCAGGGAGACCTTGCATCACCATGGGGAGTGTGATACCAGATGGGGCCAAATGGGATGATGACTGTAATACCTGCCAATGCCTGAATGGACGGATCGCCTGCTCAAAGGTAGGACATGATGGCTGCCGCAATTCACCTGTGTTCTGGAATGAGCGGTGAGCATGCCTGCTAAGCTGCCAGCTTCTGTTTTTCTCCAGGTCTGGTGTGGCCCTCGACCATGCCTGCTCCACAAAGGGCACAGCGAGTGCCCCAGCGGGCAGAGCTGCATCCCCATCCTGGACGACCAGTGCTTCGTCCACCCCTGCACTGGTGTGGGCGAGTGTCGGTCTTCCAGTCTCCAGCCGGTGAAGACGAAGTGCACCTCTGACTCCTATTACCAAGATAACTGTGCGAACATCACATTTACCTTTAACAAGGAGATGATGTCACCAGTACGTAACAAGTTTTTATTTTTATTTTGGAATGGTGGATGTCTGCTTGCTTGCTTTAAAGGAGGAATGTCATGAGCTAGGATCTAGTTCTCCCTAGCCTCAATTCCTGTCTTATAGTAAAGTGAGCTTGAATTTAGCCCAGCCTCAAAGAGAACATCTCAGCCTTTTGTTCTTCATCTCAATCTTACACGTGTGTGGGTTTTTAAAATCATTGTAGGGTCTTACTACAGAGCACATTTGCAGTGAATTGCGGAATTTGAATATTTTGAAGAATGTTTCCGCTGAATATTCAATCTACATCGCTTGTGAGCCTTCCCCTTCAGCGAACAATGAAATACATGTGGCCATTGTAAGTATAAGACCCATTCACACCTCACTATTCTGACTGCAAGGCAGTTAACAAACTTCGGTTAACCAGTGTCTGAATGGAGCAAATTCACTGACAAAAAGCTTTGCAGACACAGATTGTCAAGTAATTTTGAAGAAAGGCTGCTTTGAATATTCCCGACTCTCAAGTCTGATCATTCTTTTTCCAGTCTGCTGAAGATATACGGGATGATGGAAACCCGATCAAGGAAATCACTGACAAAATAATTGATCTTGTTAGTAAACGTGATGGAAACAGCTCGCTCATTGCTGCTGTTGCAGAAGTGAGAGTTCAGAGGCGGCCTCTGAAGAACAGAACAGGTAGGTGTCAAGTGGGACTAGTTTATTTGTGTGATGACAGACGATCTCATTACACTTCAATAAAGCCGTCAGGTCGGGGGATTACTTGGCAGTGTCCTACCCTTGCAGGAGCTCCCAATTTAACAGAACTGAGGGCAGCCTACTTGACTAAGGTCACATGGCCCATAGGAATAGAGATCTGCCTCATATTTTCCTTCCCAACACACTATGCAATGTTCCCTGCAGAACAGGTATTGTGCCTAGATCCATGACAAAGCCCTAGGACACTGCTTGTCCTTTGTCCTTGAGTTTGAAGCTGTACAAAGCCTGACTTGGCATTTAGGTGTCCTGGGACAGCCCAGCCACTGCTGAGGGCTGTGAGGCTTGATGGCCCTGCAGGATGTCCAGGCTTCCCTCCTGAGAATCTCGAGCACCATTTCAGCCAAGAGAGAGATTGGGCATGGAGCCATGGCACGTTTGAGCTGTCTGTGCTAATTTGAATCGGGTTTCTAGTTCTGAAAACTGACTCCTGTACTGAGCTGCCTCAGTAGCCAGACTTAACAAGACACTGCTCTCCCCATGTGAAGTCAAAGAGCCTGTAGGAGCTGCTGCTTCACCCAGTCTCTCCAGGGATAAGAATATCAAGGTCTACAGGGGCCTGATCCCAGCATTTGCTTATCAAGTTGTGAAGTGACCATATGCAATGATGAAAAGGGACTTGTCCCTGTGGCCCCCCTCTGAGGGACAAAGGGCAGGAGAACCACTGTTGGTATTCTTTTGTTCCTGTGGTGATGCTTTTTTCTTTCTTTCTTGGAGAGTTAATTGGTTTTGTGCCTGCCTTACAGATTTCCTGGTTCCCTTGCTGAGCTCTGTCTTAACCGTGGCTTGGATCTGTTGCTTGGTGACGGCCTTCTACTGGTGCTTGCGGAAGCGGAGGAAGCCGGGCAGCCACACACACTCGGCCTCTGAGGACAACACCACCAACAACGTGCGGGAGCAGCTGAACCAGATCAAAAACCCCATTGAGAAACATGGGGCCAACACCGTCCCCATCAAGGATTACGAGAACAAGAACTCCAAAATGTCTAAAATAAGGACACACAACTCCGAAGTAGAAGAGGACGACATGGACAAACACCAGCAGAAAGCCCGGTTTGCCAAGCAGCCGGCGTACACGCTGGTAGACAGAGAAGAGAAGCCCCCCAACAGCACGCCGACAAAACACCCAAACTGGACAAACAAACAGGACAACAGAGACTTGGAAAGTGCCCAGAGCTTAAACCGGATGGAGTACATCGTATAGCAGACCGCGGGCACCGCTGCCGCTAGGTAGAGTCTGAGGGCTTGTAGTTCTTTAAACTGTCGTGTCAAACTCGAGTCTGAGGCTGTTGTTGACTTAGAATCCCTGTGTTAATTTAAGTTTTGACAAGCTGGCTTACACTGGCAATGGTAGTTTCTGTGGTTGGCTGGGAAATCGAGTGCCGCATCTCACAGCTATGCAAAAAGCTAGTCGACAGTACCCTGGTTGTCTGTCCCCCTGCAGCCGACACGTCTCGGATCGGGCTCCCAGGAGCCTGCCCAGCCCCCTGGTCTTTGAGCTCCCACTTCTGCCAGATGTCCTAATGGTGATGCAGTCTTAGATCATAGTTTTATTTATATTTATTGACTCTTGAGTTGTTTTTGTATATTGGTTTTATGATGACGTACAAGTAGTTCTGTATTTGAAAGTGCCTTTGCAGCTCAGAACCACAGCAACGATCACAAATGACTTTATTATTTATTTTTTTTATTGTATTTTTGTTGTTGGGGGAAGGGAGACTTTGATGTCAGCAGTTGCTGGTAAAATGAAGAATTTAAAGAAGAAAAAAATGTCAAAAGTAGAACTTTGTATAGTTATGTAAATAATTCTTTTTTATTAATCACTGTGTATATTTGATTTATTAACTTAATAATCAAGAGCCTTAAAACATCATTCCTTTTTATTTATATGTATGTGTTTAGAATTGAAGGTTTTTGATAGCATTGTAAGTGTATGGCTTTTTTTTTTTTTTTGAATTCTTCTCATTACTTGTTGCCTATAAGCCAAAATTAAGGTGTTTGAAAATAGTTTATTTTAAAACAATAGGATGGGCTTCCGTGCCCAGAATACTGATGGAATTTTTTTGTACGATGTCAGATGTTTAAAACACCTTCTATAGCATCACTTAAAACACGTTTTAAGGACTGACTGAGGCAGTTTGAGGATTAGTCTAGAACAGGTTTTTTGTTTTTTTGTTTTTCTGCTTTAGACTTGAAAAGAGACAGGCAGGTGATCTGCTGCAGAGCAGTAAGGGAACAAGTTGAGCTATGATTTAACGTAGCCAAAATGTGAGTGGTTGAATATGATTAAAAACATCAAATTAATTGTGTGAAGTTGGAAGCACACCAATCTTACTTTGTAAATTCTGATTTCTTTTCACCATTCGTACGTAGTACTGAACCACTTGTAGATTTGATTTTTTTTTTTTAATCTTCTGCATTTAGGGAGTATTCTAATAAGCTAGTTGAATACTTGAACCATAAAATGTCCAGTAAGATCACTGTTTAGATTTGCCATAGAGTACACTGCCTGCCTTAAGTGAGGAAATCAAAGTGCTATTACGAAGTTCAAGATCAAAAAGGCTTATAAAACAGAGTAATCTTGTTGGTTCACCATTGAGACCGTGAAGATACTTTGTGTTGTCCTATTAGTGTTATATGAACATAAAAATGCATCTTTGATGTGTTGTTCTTGGCAATAAATTTTGAAAAGTAATATTTATTAAATTTTTTTTGTATGAAAACATGGAACAGTGTGGCCTCTTCTGAGCTTACGTAGTTCTACCCGGCTTTGCCGTGTGCATCTGCCACCCCGCTGAGTCTGTTCTGGTAATCGAGGGTATAATAGGCTCTGCCTAACAGGCATAGAGGAAGAACTGAAAGGCTTTTCAACCACAAAGCTCATCTGAAGTTCTCAAAGACCTGGGGCTGCTGTGAAGCTGGAGCTGCGGGAGCCCCATCTAGGGGAGCCTTGATTCCCTTGTTATTCAACAGCAAGTGTGAATACTGCTTGAATAAACACCACTGGATTAATGGCCTGTAGTGTGGAGGTGAATTGTTTGTGAGCAATCAGGGGAACTGGCCACCGCACTGAAAGGGTTTTAAAGGGTTTGGAATTGGTGTTGGGAAATGAGCAGGGAGATTTAATGTCTGCCTTTTTTTTTCCCTGGCTACTTAGATTCATATTAATGTCCTGTTGTAAGGGTGTGGTCTGAAATGACTCTTGTGCACACTTACCCATGGGGTGGTTTCCTCACGGCACAGGAGGTGGTAGTTGCAAGCTTCTGGCGTTCGGGCTCATCACTCATCACCTTGTTCCCAGGGAAGGAGTGTTCTGGCCTCACCGTGCAGCCTTGGAGTGCTGGTGTTCTGGTCTTCTGTGAGATTCCAGAGTTGGGGCTGTCCCCACCTGTCACGGGCAGGAGAGCTCTGGTTCTCTCACTTGTGGCTGGTGGAGGCCCTGCCCCCGCATCGCATGGTGGGGTGTGGGAGAAGCTTTGCCTCTGGTACCTCTGTGGAAGGAAAGAGCTGTGGTAACAAGCACATGGACAGCCTCCAGCAGCCGTGCAGAGTCACCAGGAGTTCCCTGCTTCTGGTTAGGAAAGCCAAAGCTTACCCTTCTCAGAGCCATCCCCCAGCGCTTCAACATTCAGGCCTGTCCACACACGTCCGGTTTTCATATAACTGGCACAGCAAACTCTGGAGGAAAAGCTGATGGGAATATTTTTCTTTGTTCTTGGGAAAGCTTTTATTTTTTCTTCTAGGCTTGGAGTTGTGCTAAGGAACATCTTGATTAAGAATGAAAGATGGGCTTTAAGTGTTCTGGGCTCCCTGTGCATGAGCAGAGACCATCAAGGGATTCGGGGTTGTGACAACCCAAAGAGTGGCCAACACCGTTTTGGCTTATTGGGGAGGTAGCCTGAAGGACTCGGACAGTGAAGAGTTGAGGTTTCCATGACATCTCGCTCTACCCTAGCGTAGCTCTGCTTTGTCACTAATGTCTGCCAGTAGACAGCTGGGTTTCTGTAAGGTGGGGTCAAAGGGAGGGAGAAGTGTAGATTCTACTGGACAGGGGACAGTCATTTCGCAGCAGTGGAGTCAAACACTATCCTGAAGCAAAACCTTGTTCTGTTGGTTTGTAAGCTTGGATTCTGCAGGACCCCAGAATTCCTTGGGTAGCTGCCAGATGCTTCTGTGCCAAGAAAAAAAAAAAAAAGTTGAATGAGCCTCTGCAATTCTTTATTCCAGGAGGGAAGGGATCTTGGGATTCATGGGTGGTGTCTTAACTCACCTTCTGTCAGGGACACCCGTGGTATTGGGAGGGCATAGATCAGGCTCCTCTAGACATGCCTCAGTGCCAGGACTTTAATTGTGAAGGGTGAATTTTCCCCTTCAGGAACAAGGAAGCAGGCAATGTGCACTGGTTATCCTTGGGGGTTAGGGAAGTAGAGAGGAAGGGACTCAGTGCCTTTACCATTCATTCCCCAGGAACACTCTGGGCTCTCTTTAAAGCGGCCCTGGAAGGCCCCTGAAATTTTCAGTCCAGAACCTTGGCTAACTAGAACTCTTGCATTAGAATATCCCACAAAACTCTAGGAAAGAACACTTAAAGCTGGTGTGTTTAGGATGGGAAGCTCTGTCCTGAGATTCTATACTTACATGATATAGAATTTGAATAGAAAATGGAGGGGGAGGATACATCTTAATTGACTAAAAGCCAAATGAGACTGATGATTTGCGAGAGGGTTTACAATTTTAAGATGCAGATTCCCAGGCCCGGTCCATGACCCTGTTAGACCAGATGCATCAGAAGTGGAGCCTGGGAATTTGAATTTTTGACAAGCTCGCTCTTCTTCCCCGACTCATGCACTCTAAAAATTGGGAGCGACTCTGCTAAAGTGCTACAGTACCAGCTCTTAACTAATTATAATGTTTTTCCTCCTTGTTAAACTGAATTAAATAGCCTGGAAGCCAGTTTGTTGCTAAATTGCCACCTGACATCATTTTTAAGTAAAATAATTACACTGCCCCTTGAGCAAGTTGTGGTCTAAGTGCTTCATGCCTATTAGCTGATCCGAGGGGTCAGTGAGTCAAAATTAACTTATTCTGTAATATTTCTTAGGTAGCAAGGAGCCAAATGGGCCAGAGCGTGGGTTTCCCACCTTTCCAAATGGCTTACACCTGTGTGCTCGTGCTCCAACGTGAGCAAATGTGCAGCAAAAAACCAGTTGCCTTTAAAGGGAAAAAAAAAGTTCTACAGGCCTATCGGGCTTTGAAACTTGGGCTGAGCGATGCTCCACCATTTCCGTTTCGACTGTGGGTCTCTTTCTTGCCTCTACTGGGAATGAGAAACAGGAGTTCAGAGGTTCCTGGTCTGGGAAGACATACAAGCACATGGGTTATGGGAAGCCTCCTCCTGCTAATGTGTATTTATACTTTGTAAGCTCTGATTCATCCAAGCATTGGAACAGAAATCTGCTTCCTGAGGTTCTGTTTTTAAATAGATAGTTTGCAAAAACAACAATTATTTTTCTTAACATTTTTTTTTCCACCCCACAAGCAGCTAAACATCCCAGCTCAGGGTATGTCAGTCTCCAGCAATGCCAACAAACAGCTTGGTTATCTGAGCTAGAAGGGTGCCCTAAGGCAGTTCTCTACGGTTCTGGCCCCAGAAGTCTTAAAAACAAAGTTTAGAAACCATTAGGGCAATCTTGTTGCATCACTTCAAATCCACGAGGTATTTCGGGGTCTATTAAAAATAATGAATTTCCGTTTGCGAACCATTGCCTTCCAATGGCTGTTAAAATAAAACTAAGAGCAGGCTAGGGGGAGTGATGCTTGTAGGGCTGCCGTGGTATCGCTGCCTGGCAGCCGAGGAGCCTAAATTCTGCACGGCACCCTCTGAGATCATGTCAAAAGGGTGCGGCTGTCTTGCTTTGGACATATATTCTACCTGTATGACTTGCTCTTGCATGCTGGGCACAACCTTCCTGGCTTAGAGTGTGTTTCTTTCAAGTCCAAGGCAGCTTTTACAAGTCTCAAATTAAGTATCATTATGCCCGGGTCCAGTATTAACCTGTGATGTGCAAGTCAGGAAAATTAACCTGGAGAATAAAGGCTCTTAAATCCAGTAAGAATCTTGAATTGAGGTCTGCCTGCTACCTTCTCCAACCCACCCGCACTGCAAATATCCACACCAGGTCACCCAAGGGTTGAGTTATCCAGAAAGCAAACTCAGATGCCAGCAACATGAAAGTAACAGCTTTGTTTTAAAGAGAAGCTCTCTTGGCAGGGCTGGTGGTGCTCATCGGTGATCCCGGAGGGAAATACAAGTTTGCAGCTGGCTTCCTAATCACTACTCAGGCAACCAAACAGGTTGGCCCCCTCTGTTCTGCACCTGAAGAGTGAAAAGCTGTTTTAATTCATCCTTGCTGAGATATGTGCAGTTGAAATACCTTTATCATAGATGTTACATGTGAAATACCTTTATCACAGGATGTTAATGCAATCAAGGTCCTTACCCATCAAAGGATCCAACCCCCACTTCTTTCCCAGGAGAGGAAACTGAGGCCCAGAGAGGTTCAAGGATTCGTCCGAGGTTATACAGAGAGTTAGCAATAGCCAGAACTAGAACTTCCGGCTCCTGCTTCCTGGGTTGCTGTGTTTTCTGCCTCTTCTGGGAATTTGCTAGGTTTATGCCGGGATCCTGCCCTTAGTGTGATTTTCAAGGGTAAAGCCTTGGGAGATCAGCAGTTCACAAAAATGGATGCAAAGGCTCAAGGGAGGTCACAGGAGGCGGCTGCTAAGACAGTGTCGCCAATCTGAGCTGGTTCCGCCTAGAAAGTGACATCTGTATAAATCCGGGAGCAATAGGTGTTTTCTGCATCAAAGGCAGATTAAGCTCTGCTCCTTTGTAGGTTGTTCATTTGTTCTTGGGAAGTTTCCGATTTCCCTTTTAGTTTTTGCTTCATAGAATTAAAACGAGTTGCAGGAAAAGAGGTTCAGAAAGGAAATCAACAGGCTCCCTAGGTCCTACTGCTCCCTGTGTATGTGCACACATGTGCACACATGTACATTTTATAGGCGTTTTCAGAACAGCGCTGCTGCTCACAGGGTCTGAGATGCAGGTGCCAGGGTCTTGGCCAGTGTCAAGTGATTGCAATTACCATTAGGCCTCATCCCATGTTCCCTAACCACTCCCACCCCCCCTGGCAGCTTCCTTCCAGGTTATCACCACAAAAACAGCTGAGCATTTAACAGGACTAAAATCCAGATCGCTTGAATGTGATGAAGTTCGCCACGTCTAGTGTGCGGTTGGGCCAGTTCAGACACACCTGACAGTTCCTGGAACTGCCTGTAGGCAGCTCTGCTTCCTCCACCTGACATCCCCAAAAGGCTACACCTCTACACTCTGCCCCACCCAGCACTGATGGATTAGCAAAATCTCCCACAAGTCATCCTTAACCTGTTTGTCGTGTCAGGGTAGGCCAGAAGTACATTCTGTGTAGAAGTTTCCTCTGCGCCCAGGCACCCACACTGAGTGACCTGGAAAAACCCCATCCCCAAGACAGAAACATAAACCCCCCAAGTTCAGGACATGAACAATCAGATGCCCTCAGGGGCTCTCTCTGGCTTTGCAGTGATGTTCTTTTGGAAGAATTTTTAAATAATTCAAGGCATAAAGCAGAAAGGAAGAGCGCAAATGTGACACGCCATACAGGTTTGCAACAAACTAAGGAAAAAAGTGCCTCTAGTAAAGAAAAGGGAGTGGGAAGGGGCCGGGAGGGACCACAACCTCTGGCTTTCTCCATCTCCAGGCCCTGTCATTTCCATGCTTCCTGTGAGCTCTCAGTGGGACAGTGTTGGCTGCAGTGCAGTTACAAAAGAGGTCCTGCAGAGCGTTCAGCCTCCACGTGGGCCTGATCCTTCCTTCACCAGACTGTTACTTTCACCTTCTTGGTGTGCAAAGCCGGGCGGTGTGCTTAGTGGTCAAGAGCATGCATTCTGGAGTGAGACTTCTTTGGTTCCAATCGCAGCTCTTCCTCCCAGCTCCCGGTTTGAAATTTTCCACCTGTGTGTACTAACAACACAGTTTCTGGGCTTTGAGGTTTGCCAGATCTGGATTCTAGGCACTGCCATTTACTAACTTGGGAAAGTTTCCAAAGTTCTTTGTGCCTCAGTTTCCTCATCTGTCATGGTGACAATAAATGTGTGCCACTGTAGTATTCGCGAAAAGGGCTACAGGAAAAGGAAAGAACACTGCTTTCAGTATTTGCTCTAAGCAACCATTAAAAGATTAGGGAATTCAGCTAGATTCCAACTGACACTCTACTTTCTCACCATTGCTCCATTAAACTGGGCCCGTCAGAGAAGAGCTAAGTGCTGTTGGATCTGGTTGTAGGCAGGACTCCATGATGGCTCCCAAAGGTCCCTGGCCCCTGGTTATTCAATCAAACACTAATCCTGGTACTGCTGTGAAGGGATTTTGCAGATGTCATTAGAGTCTCAAATCTGTTAGCCTTCAAATACGGATTATCCAGGTGGGGTTGGCCTAATTACAGGAGGTTTTTAAAAGCAGAGAGTTTTCTCTGGCTGGTCACAGAAGAAGTCAGAGATTCAAAGCACGAAAGTGATTCAATGCCAAGGTTTCTCCATTAACGAAATGGATGGGGTCACATGGCAAGGACCCGCGAAATGGCTTCTAGGAGGTCCCCTGCCAACAGCCAGCGGGACAATGCGGATCTTAGTCCTACAAATGTAAGGAACTGAATTCTGTCAACAAGAGAGCTTGGCAGAGGACCTTTCCCGGGTTGAGCATCCGGATGAGGATGCAGCCTGGCTGAAGCCCTGATTTCAGCCTACGAGACCCTGAGCAGAGGACCCAGCTAAGAAGTGTCGAAAACTGTGAGATAACAAACTTATGTTGTCTTAAGTCTCTCAGTTTATGGTAATTTGTTACACAGGGATAGAAAATGAACATAGGCTTCTTCTAAAAAGGATCGTACCAGGCTTTGTCACTTGTAGGTGTTATATTTGGTTGTGACTATACAAATCATTGTTAGCTTTTTCCCTGATCAATTCAGAGCCGGCTTCCAGTGTAGGAGAAAGAAAAGCTCATTCAAGACAAGAATGAACTACAGGACTGCACAAAACGTGGTGCCGAATTGAAGTCTACAACAGCGTGTGGTCTGTGAGTGTCGACAGCTGTCTACAGCCTGCGAATAATGAGAATAGAACACAGTTTTTTCCTCTACATCCCTCCAAACCCCTATTTTATAAAATTCGTGCCAAATGAGGTAAGCTCAGATACCTGGCCTTGGAGGACTCCAGGACACTCAAGTCTTGAGATAGTTTTCTCTCCTTATGAAACGAGATGATGTTGGACTTCCATTTTCTGGAGGTTTTCAGTGGGTTGGGCATTTCAGAAATACTTTGTATTCCCACCCCCGGCTTCCTCAGAGGCTTTCCCTACAAGGAAGTTCCCTTCTTGGCTGTCGTCACGGCACAGTGGCCATTTCTTGGGCACTGAGAAGGGGCTAAATGTGAAGCCAAAGTTTCTCTCCCACCATCTCTCTGCTAGGATTGCCCTTGCATGGAGGGCAAGGCAGGTGGCTTAGGCAGACATGCATAGCTGCTAGCAGAAAATTAAGGTTTCTCTTAAGTTCAGTGAGCTTTTCTAAAACACTATCAGGACCTGGAATTAGACTTGACAGACATGCAAAACAAGAACCAAATTTGTTCCTACAACTGGAGCCCAGAAGAACACGAGATTTGGTAAACCGGTACCAGGAAATGCTATCTTCAAGGGAAAACAAGGACAATTTGCTGTAGAAAATTCACAGATGGATGCAGAGACTTGTCTTTGAGCTTGTGTAAAGATTTGATTGAAATCTAGAAGGTCATTCCTGGTGAAGATGCTTATTGGCATCAAAACAAGAACCCCAAAGCAACCCAGATCCCCAACACCTCTGGCGTAGAAAACTCTGCTGCCTACAAGTGCCTTCAGATTGATGGGGCATTTTCACAGGAGAGCCACCTGAGAATATTCTTTTCTAGATGCCCTAGGCTCTGCCACAGGCAGACAGCCCACGTGCTAAGCAGTCGGGCACCGGGACAAGGCTCACTGGGGCAGCATTTTAAGGAGAATATATGAATAGAGCAGTGTTGCTGCTTCACAAGGTCCTTCTCCAGTGCTGTGACAGGAAGGTCCCTCTAGGCTCCTCCTCCTGGGACACATCCCAAACACCCAGCTCAGTCTCCCACCTCCTGGCTGAGGGCTGCCCTGATTTACCATTCCACCTCTCCCTCTGACAACAGGAATGGATGCGCTGGTATTCATCTTCCCAGGCACCCACCCTGGGTTTGGGAAAGAGCCTTCCGTGTTCTTCTCACCAGTCAAGCGTGTGAAGGAGGAACTGAAAAGGCCTTGGGAGCTGCTAGGCCTAGAAAAATTCCCAGTCAATCCATCACCTGCCTCCTCTGGAGCAGGGTCTGTCAGTCTCTCCACTGTTCCTGGGGCAGGTGGAGAGAGGGATGTGAAACAACGAGTGGAAATGAGGTGGGAGTGTGCAAGTGTGTGTGTGTGTGTGTGTGTGTCTAAGCGCAGAACAGGACTGGTAACAGAAGTGCAAGCGAGAGGGCGTGGGAGACTGGGAACTCATTTATAAAAGCTCTTCTGCCCTAAAGCAAGTCAAACTCCCTGCTGAGGAGTTGCTTTTTCTTCCTCCCTTTTGAGTCTTGTGTGCTGAACTGACCTCTCCCCTGGCAGAGGTCAGCGCTCTGCTCACCCCGCACACACTCAGCCTTCTGGGGTTTGATCGCCTTAGAGCCTGAAGAGGAGAGAATTCTTCAGCTCTAATTTCTGAGAGAAAAGCCATAGTAAATCTTGTGAAGAAGCTGGCTTTTTTTTTTTTTAAAAAAAGACATATATACACACGTTATGATAAAAATCTTTTGGGAACTGTGCAGAAAACAAAAAGCAAACATAAAAACCATACATCATTGTATAGCCCCCTCCCACAGCCTACTTCACTCCTAAAATAAATCAGGCTGGGTAATGAATGAGGTTTTAAGAAATGCAACTGAACTTAAAATACAAGGTCAGTATCTCATCCTAGGTAATCCTTTGGAGGATGAGAAATTCTCCTGATTTTCCCACAGGGTTATTTCAGACGCACTTTCTGAGCCAAACTATTTTAAAAGCGTTCATTCTTCCACTGCCCTGCCAAATGCTAACTTGAGATTCACACGCACTTTTAGAGAGCCTATTAACGATATTAATGATCATGATCAAAGGCAAACCCCAGAGGTTTATGTAAAAATTTCAGACAATTATTTAGGTGCTTTAAAGACCCATCTTCTGAACGAGGGTAACAATTTCTCAATGTTGGCAAAGATGAGGGGTGTGTTGGGATGTGTAGGTTCTAAAGCAGCAGAACCAATGCAGAGGGGCCTTCAGAAGAAAACAAAACACATCTCTTTGTAAGATTAAAATGTATGACTGTTGACTGACACCTTGTCCCCAAAGCCATTCCTACTCATTTACTTGGAAGTAGGTACACTCCTGATTTGCAGAAAGCCCCTCTTCTAAAGAATACTCAGCGGACCCTGTCTCTTTTAACATCTGCTATTTACACGCACACACCACATTTTTAAACAATAGTTCTTAACTATGGTGTCTCCTGAGAATCATCATTTCACGAGCTTTAAAAATACCAACGCCCAGGCCAAACCTCAGGGATTCTGACCGAACTAGGAGCTACCCAGGTGACCCCAGTAGGTGGCCAGTGTAGGGAACCATTTTCAAACAGATGGAGACATTAATACATGGGAGGGGAATGTTCATCCCGATGCACTAAAAGCTATGTTTGGCACTTAAAATATTAGAGATAATTTTATTTGACAGATGAATAAACTGAGGCCTGGGCAGTTACATGACTTGTACTGAAACACGTAAAACCAACTAGTGGCAAAGCAGCAGCCTGGACCCACGGATTGCAGCTTGCAGCCCCATGCTGTCAGGCAGTCCCCGGATCCCAGGCCCAGCCCCCACGTCCAGGGCAGGGCGTCTTTCCTGTGCGTTAGGCCAGATGGCAGGCCACCATGACCAAAACACTAAGAAGAAATGAGCTACACCTCATCGATTGCAGAGGTTCTCAGCATTGCACGCACAGCTATTCAAATGTATTATTCCAACCTGACTGAACTCCTTCTGAAAAGTTATGTACAAAACTAGAGAAACCTGCAGTACTGAAATAAAAGGCAGTGAAGACAGTCAGCCCAGGACTTTATCAGTTCTGAGTAAAGATTAGATTCACTTGGAAAATACAAATGAATCCACTTGGGGAATGTCAAGATCCTTAGAAAGGAATCAAAGTGCCATAGTTTAATCCTGCCAAAGACATCCATCTTAGCTCATAGCTGGGAGCAGAACTGGGAGCAAGTCCACACTGTAAGGTGCACCCCAATAACCGATGGGTCAATTTAATCCAAAGGCTTCATGCTGGGTTTTCAATACCTACATCCTGAAGGCCAGTGGTTAAATGGAAAGCTCCTCCGATTATTTTACATAGTATTCAAAACTGCAGAATTATTTCAACAAAGAAAACACAAACACTTCTTATAAATAGAGCATAATTTAAAATAGTTGTCTAGGAAAGGGCATTTTGAATATGTATTTCTTGGGGTTAATTCACTTATTTTTGAAGAACAGAAGTGATACATACTAATTTTTAAAAACAATTTTACTCTTTATTCATAAAGCAGTACGTTTCTACTATGTAAGTTTCATTCCCCAGGCATGCACAACCATTTGAACTATTTAAACAGTTTAAAGCAAAACAAATGAGAAGATAAGAGAAAAAGAGCTCTCCTGGTGACTTACATAGCTGTTTGGTTTTTTAACTTGATTGAAGAAAGTTATTAGGGGGATCTGTCCAATTCACACCTTCTGTTCCCTGATCAAATACTTTAGGGTCAGACATATGGTTTACTGATTTTTTGCTCAAGCAAAGAATTAACATCTTTGATAAGGAATTGTAATGGCAATTATAAGGTAACATGGTGTATGGTAATATTATGCTGCCAAAGGAAACATGCGAATATGATTAAATTCAAGCCCAGTACTGGGTAGCTCTAGATAATTAAAGATAATTTTATCCATTCAAGTCCCCTCTGTTAAGCTGCACATCGACACATATTTGTTCCCTGTCTTGTTAAATAAATATAGAAACCAAATTAGAGGAAGTCCTGCAGATTTCTGAGAATTTAATTATACCCTTAAATTGCAATACCAATGATATATATGATTAGATTTCTGTACTGAGTAATTACCTGAATTAAATTCATTTTACAACGCTTAATTTATTTTGTACTAAGGAAGACTTTTAACTATTTAAGATAAACCAATCTAATTTTGATTTTTTACTTGCTTCAACATGTTTCAATTCATTAATGTTTCAATAATAAGGAATGAACTCTCTTGTCTTGACAAACCAAGCATGGAAATTTCCTCATAAGAGAAAAGAAGAAATTAAAATGATTTCCATATTCAAGTCACAGCACGCTGAAGAGAATTTTGAGTTCTTAGGAAAGGCATCTGTTACCTCCAAAGAAGGGCCACTCATTACAGTTTTGTGGAAATATTACAGTAGGGCCTGCCAAGAAGGAATTCAAGGAAATTGGGAATGGCGACATTGTGATCCCAGGCCATTCTCTTGAGCAGAGGTTTCCTTTCCTTACGTGTTCTGCCCTCGCCAAGCTCTTTCTGAAATCAAAGGCCACTGATATGCATAACAATCCATGCTAAAATCCAACCATGACACCAACAGCAAACAATTAACACTGTGATCGCATTGTGGTCCCCAAGATGTATCTTGAGATACTTCGGAGATAAGCTATATTCTCCATAAATCAATTTACAGAGGGTTTTTATGATTCTTGCTTTTTATAAAATGAAATACACTTCTATAGTATTAAAATCAGTGAACAAAAGAACTGCAGCACTTACTCCCCTACCCCCAAATGTTTGCTTCTTTACATTTCACAATTTATATTCATATCTGGACAACAGTTAACCTCCAGTGGCAAAGATAAGAAAATGTAAAAGAAAAATAATACAGATTGTTTCCAGACCTTTCTTGTTTATGGACATTAAAATAACCTCAACACCAATCTATTAAGATGCCACCTGAAAGCACAAGGAAGTGGCTTAGAATCCATGCCGCTGAGAAAGTTAGGAAATTCAAAGTTGTAACATTAATTGAATCAGATGAATGACTTCTCCAAGCATTGGAGTCACAGGGACTTGAATATAATTTGGGGTACTAGGTAAGTGGTTGAAGAACTTGTTCTTTTTGATGAAGAATACTGACACTGTTTCAGACTTTCAGATGCCAAATTATGAAGATCATTAAGAATGTCAAAACACATACCATTCCCAACAGTGAGAACTCTTCATATCCTACCTAATAAGCCACAACAACAAAAAACCTCTGGCATCCATTTACCCCTTTGTACTTCAAAATATCCAAAGAATCACGCAACCACTCAAATAACAAGAGATCCAGGGGTGTTTAAACCATGTGCAAGAAAAATGCTTAAAGGCAAAATTCCTCAAGCACATGTCACTGTGGGAACTGAGAGCCATTCCCTCTGTAAATCCTGTTAAAATCCCTTTTACATGAACGGATGTGAGGGCTGTGAGGAAAACCACAGCTATCTACAACCAGAGGTGCTATTTTCTCTCTTAGATCACAGTAATTGTTATATCCCCAAATATAACAAACTCTAAAGTCAAGACTTTTCTTGACAGAGAATCATTCTAAGTACAAGTATCAGCCTTAACCACCAAGCCCAGGTTAGCTAATGAAATAACAATTTCTCAATACCAGAGTGATACTTCAGAGAAAGATTAGAAGAAAACAAAAACAACAACAAAAAAATACAACACAACAAACAAATAAAAACTTCTCAATAGAAATTTTCTCTGGCAGCTCCAGCTCAAATATCTCCCCCCTACTTCTGGAGCGGGCAGTGGCTATTGTTCTAGTACAGCTGTCTTTTTAATTCCAGACTCTTTTCCAGAGAGCTGCTTCTTGGTCTATCCCGTGGGTTATTTATTACTTGTGCCCTCCCTATATATAAATCATTCTAATTGCTTCTGTTTAAGAAGATTCAATGACACACTGTGGTCCTGTGTTCAATAAAGAGCACACCTAGAATACTGTCTGCTCTGAGAGCGGCCTACGGTGGGCCATGGAAATACACATTCTACCCAGTACTCAGGGGGTTTCAACTCTGTGCAGCCCAACCCTATTGTATAAGCAGAGTCAGCTCCATTGAAGCTAGTATTCTGTTGGGCTCCCTTTTCTACAGAATCCCTTGACTGGGTTCCGCTGGGAGTAGGAAAAAAGCCAAGAGGGAAGAGGATAGGACACCAGTAGGCAGGGCCGTTTCAAGTAGTGTTGGTTAGGCTGGGATCATGGGACAGGAACAGGTTTCTAGGCAGGGTTTGAAACATCAAAGTAACAGTATCTACCACCGCAGTCAGGCTTGGTGACCAAGATGGAATTTCATGATCCAAAATGGTGCCATGAAATATGGCTGCTGCTTTGTGAGTCTTACTGAGTCTCAACAAGTGGGGACAGGAGATGTGGGGAAGGACAGAAAGGGATGGAATAAACCACGAATCCATCTCAAGCATGAACCTACACTATGCCTGTTTCTGGATTCTCTTCATTTTGTTGGGCTTTTCTAGGTGATTTTTCTGCTAACTTCAACACTTTAGGAATATACTTGGTTTTCCTTATTACTTAGGGGAGGTGCTATTTCAAAGGACCACCCCATGTTGAACAGAAAAAAAAAAAGATGTATTGAATGAATGGACCTTGAATATTGTTTCTTTCCTATTTTAGAATGAAATTCGGTTATTGGAAATTTTTAGCAGGTGTCCATCCAAAATAAGTCATTGCTATAATTCACTATGTGACATTTCAGCAAGCCCACTGGAGACAGTGGGTGACATTGTAAAGGGAAGGCTCTGTCTTGAAATTTGAACTGCCTGTGAAGCTTTCCAACTGGGAAACTGGTCACTGGTCACTGAGTTCCCGTTAGATTCTAGTCTGCCCCAAACCAAAATCCTGGAGGTGGGCGCAAGAGCAGGGACTGGGACATGCTTGAGCTACAGGCAACAACGAGCCTCTCTGATGTCTTCCCTAAAGTTGGGCAGAATCGCCCATCAACTTTAACAATTATAAGGGTAAGTAACACTTTCGTGGATGCCATGGCTACCATACTGTAGAACTCGGGAAGAGAGTGGCCCATACACCAAACCCAAGCGTTTTACAAGTTTGAAGGAGTCCGAGGGGATGCATGTGCACATCTGGCCCCAACTGGTGAGCAGGAGGCCATGGCAGCCAGGCTGGAGGAAGCATTGGAGGGAGCGTTCCATTAGTCCAATGGTTCTCAAACTCAAGCATGTTTCAGAATCACCCAAAGGTAGTTACTCAGCATGGGGCAGGGCCCAATAACCAAATTTGTAGCACATTTCCAGACAGCAAAGCTGGTCCCAGGACCACACGCTAAGAACCACTAGCCTGTTGCTCCACTGCCCTCCTACTCAGGCTGAGGAGCAGGAGGATGGATTGTACCCCTGGAGGTGAGTGGCACTGTCTTTGCATGGTCCATTGTGTGCTCTGCACAGTGATGTGCCAAGAAGGGGCTCATGATCAGTTTCTTCATGCAGTCCTTGCACAATCTCCTCCCTGACAAGGGGGATGGCTCTTTGTCATTATACTAATTCTCTGAAGACAGTCATAAAATACAATGATAAAGAAGCAATGCTGTTAGAACAAGCATATAGCCTCCTGGTTTGAAATGCTTTGAAAACAGACCATAGCCGTAACACAGATAACACACTTCCTATGTAATCATTCTAATTAATTCCTCTAAAATCCCGGCATCTATACACGCAGCTCTCTTGTCACAGGTT
Source organism: Colobus angolensis palliatus (assembly GCF_000951035.1). Taxonomy (NCBI): domain Eukaryota; kingdom Metazoa; phylum Chordata; class Mammalia; order Primates; family Cercopithecidae; genus Colobus; species Colobus angolensis. The sequence goes on along the minus strand of NW_012116099.1, from coordinate 1,780,723 downwards.
TGGCCACTATGTCCTCAACTCCAATGGTACAATCCTCTTCGGTGTTAATGGACTCTTTCGTATTTCTTTCTTTTCTTGGTTGGGCTGTTCTGAATTGTAGATAATCTTTCAGTGTTTGTGGCTGAGCCGGTTTGCTGTGCCTGCCCTGGGTTATTTTTCATAAGATGTCTGGAGGAGAGACTTTCCAAAACATGCAACTCTTCCTTAGACGTGGTTTTTGCCAAATTTTGTTTCAAAAGTAACCCTGGATCTGACAACTCTGAAGCTGGCAAAACCCTGACAGCTTTGCTTTTTTCCACTATTATTTCTCTTGGGACTAATCGATCACTTCCAAGAGAAACTCTCTTGCGGTGGTCGAAATCTTCCGCAGAGCTGCAGTTCCTGCGTTTCTGTTGGGTTTTGGCCACTCGTGGACTTTGTTTTGGACCTGGTGATGCTGACTCACAGCTACAGACAGGGCTCCCACTTAGAAGCCCTGTCTTTAACCACTCCCCAGGATGAGGTTTTTGCTGGCCACTAGTGACTTCTGGCTGGGTCTGATTAACTTTTTCCAGCTTTTGAACAGGAAGCCCCCAGTGGCTCTCAGCTGCCTTTATGTAATCCTTTGCTTGTCCCGTGGATTCTGATGCGGGACTGGAGGAAGCCTGACCACCATTCCTCCTCCTTGCTATCTCTGCAATCACTGAGTCACTAGATGTTTCCGCAGTGTCTCTTCTGGTCTGTGATTTGCTCGTAACGCTGCTTTTTGTTTCAGTTCTTTTCACACTGAAACAAACAAAAATGATTTTATGGTTTGTGAAGCTGTCACGGCACAGTTTCCTCCAAATTCCCTCTACCACATTTCCTACACCTGGAAAAGGAGGCAGGCACTACCTGCCTTCTTGCCTCCCCAGCAAATCTGGAAACACCCCCCACCACAAGTGTATGTTTAAATGCAGATGGAATCAAGCAAAAACCTTCACATTTTCCGTTATACTAGGATATACCTGCTTATCAATCATTGGGTTAAAAATGGATTTATGATGGTGTTCACATTTTAACTAAGGCAAACAGCTATTCATTTCCGATGTTAAGGGTCAGTACTGCTTATATGCTGATTTTTTATTTTTTATTTTTTCAGGAGTAGACTCAGGCTCTATGAACACGAATGTACACATACACACAATTTCTACTTGTGAGTAAAGAATAATCTCCTGGAATTTCTCTCAGGCTATTTCAAGATGTTACCCAAATACAACCACCACTTAGCTGGTGTCATGTTTGTTGATCAAACTTGATCAACGAATGGGAGTAGGACTTAGTTAATATAATTTGAAATGTCCTGGAAGAAATTCCAGATAGCCAGCATGAAAGGCAATAAAATGCAACCGTGGAAGACAAAAGAGTGTCGATATAGCTGTATATAAGCCCTTTGCTTCTAACGGCATGCACAACAGACAATGTAACTTCACTCTGATGATAAAATGAACTTTGAGGGGCGGGATAGAAGTTGCACAGGGAGAATTAGAGACTACAGATCTTAACTTCAGCATATATTTACAGGTTTGTGAATGGCAAGAAATTTCCTCAACCACCAAAACATTGAAAGCTGAAATATTTATTTTGGCTAGCTTCAGTGTGAAAACAAATACATATAATATTCATGCTCTTACTGTTGACACCAGGAGCATGAGGATTATTGTAATTATATTAAAGTCGGAACAAGGATCTTAGGAAAGGAATGTATTTTTTAGATCTGTCTGTAGTCCCTCTGAAAGTGGTATGAAACACACCACCAACAGGTGCTTTTCATCTTCAAAGAACATGTCATTAATTACTCCTTGCAACACACCTGTGAAGCAAGGACTCTATCCCTATTGTCCAGAAAGCAAGAGAGTCAGGAGGGAGGGGAGAGCAAGTACATGACGGAAGGGAGTTTGTGCTTCAGTTCCAGGCACTCTGTTTCATTCTGGACTTCATGTTATCTATCCATACATAGAGGCAGTCAAAAATGAGAAAAAGGAAACACGTTGCACCTACATTTCTTTCAGAGCATTTCTCCGGAGCTTTGCACTGGGAGGAAGTGAACTCTCTGCACACTCAGCAAAGTAATCAGACACTCCATGGAGAACTCTTTCTGTCTACTCCAAAAGATAACAAAGGTTCAACCAGAAATCTATTAGCTGAACATGAGAGAAAACAGTTACACTCTGAATGCCCCAATGAACACATTTATTTTTGTAAAGACTGAATGAAACTGCTCAGTGGTAAGCTATTTTAACCTTTTATACCTAGAACTTTATGGTTAATTGTAACTTCTTTTAGACTCCCAGTCCACATTTCAAACATTAATATGTGCCATAAACATACAAAACTGTAAGGCAAAGAATGCTGATTCTAAACCATCTGGGAAGTCTTGGCCATATCTGGTAACTGTGAGGCTCAGGCTGTGACAAAAGCCCCAGAATCCTACTGTGCGGGGCAGCGTGCCTGTGAGCTCTGTTCTTCCAGGAAGACCTGGTGACACAGTGGTCTACACCCTTACCATCTTAAGAATTCCCCATATTTTCTCTATCTGCAAAAATAAAGAATATTTTGTGGCTGGGCGTGGTGGCTCAGGCCTGTTATCCCAGCACTTTGGGAGGCCAAGGTGGGCGGATCACGAGGTCAGGAGATTGAGAC
>NW_012116099.1:1745837-1777892 GCF_000951035.1 Colobus angolensis palliatus | reverse complement strand
AAAAAAAAAAAAAAAATGTTGTAACACCCAAGACCACAGCAAGAGTCAAATCTTTTAATATTGGTATTTTGAAAACTGGAGTTTGTGATTCTCGGCTACTAAAAAATTCAGGACTTTTTTCCTTATACTAACCACCACTCTGGTTTTATATAATTCACAGATTATCTGCCTATCTAGCCTTTTGTGTTCCCATGGAAGCATCATAAGGAAGTAATTAGAAAATGTAAAAGCCTACCTACCTTGCCAACATTAACCCATTTGATAGTTTTGGAATCTCTGCTCCTTTTGGTTATCAAGTACATAATCCAGACGAGTGTTAACTCCTCTCATTTTCTGAGACACTAAGTATTCTTCCCCATCGAATTCCAATAAAATGTTGCTACCACCAGGAACAGCTTTAGTAAACTGTCAGTAGGTCCTTGCTTTAGACCTACACTGGAATTAGCAGTGACAGCCCCAGAGCACCTGGTGGGTGGCAGCCATGAGTACCACGCCTGGTTACCCTACAGGCTGAGGGGATGTGCTTTGCCTAATCACTGCCCTGCACCACTGAAGATGGGCTCTTCATGCTCTTCAGTTGTGCCTATCCATCTCAGACCTGGGCCAGTGTCACTCAAAGTCGTATCTGGTTATAACCCAAGTGAGTTTTAAGCTAATGAACAGAATATTCTATGTTTTATTGGATTATATTCCCTTTTTTTTGTTTGTTTTCTAAGACTTACTAGTTGGCCAAAATGAGTGACATCTTAAAATTCAAATGAGAGAGAGAGAGAAAGAGAGAGAAAGAGGAATCGAGATTTACGTGTGAAACACTTCTAAACATGCCCTATAAGTACAGTAGATTCTCCCCTTACAACCACACCCTGTAAGTGCTGTATTTTCAGAGCTGAACAATTAACATAAGGAGCATGAGTCAGGCTTTGAACAACTCTGTGGGAACCAGAAAGCCTTTTGCTATTAGGAATGATGTAAATTCCCCAAGGCTGGAAGAAATTCACAATGCAAGGCAGACAGGGTCATAAATAACAACAATGAATACTGCATATGCCACATAAAGTATTATGCTGCGATAGTGACACTCTCTTCAAATCTCATATTAAATTCAATCACTGCCTTTATTTATTTATTTTAAGAATTCAGTTTAAAGAGCACTATGCATTTCCTATGGGAACTTCAAAAACTCCTTTAAGAAGCAGAGCAGTCGGCTCTCATCCCAAATTCCTCTGACAACAATGAGGGAAAATGTCCTTGGAAGAAATGGGATAACAGAAAAGGTGACAAAATGACAGGAGGAAATGTCCTGTTCAAAAAGTGTAAAATCTGTGACTTAGTTTTCATAAAAAAAAAAAAAAAAAAAAAGAGAAAAGAAAAAGAAAGAGAAAGGCAAGGCGGGGTCTCCTGCTTACAAATTAAAACCACATTTGGCAATTTGTTGAAGGAGGCATATTTACATTTGTATGAAGACTGGGTGGGCAGGAAAAAAAAGATTAGACTCCCTCTTCAGCCCCTGAGCTGTCAGGTCTCATTAGAAATCTCTTACTCTAACATTTCTAGGGTCAATTCACTCCCCTTTGTCTCTAAATCAAAGCCTCCGGTGCCACTCTCCCCAGCCCCCAAACAAGTATTCCTTAGGAAGCAGCTATCACCTGGGAACAGGATTTCCTAAAGGGAGTCGTCCTGATTACTAATGGTTTCTCACATCTGGCATCAAAATGCAATCTGAGGCTTATCCGGAGGCACAACGCCAAGATGCAGATATATAATGTGTGCTAAGAGGGGTTGCAAGTGCCTTCTGGGCTTACAGGATGACCCTACTACTTTTCAGATTCTGCCATGAATAATTATTCCATCAGCTCTTGTAAAGAATGAAGATAAACCCAACATATTCAAAGAGACTACCAAAGAGTTGGTCATCCAAAGTCCAGAATGAGGACATTCTGAGTCCCCATGGACTCAGATATTCCACAAATATCATTCCTTGGTATACTCCTTCCCAGTCATCTGCCTCATCCCCACCCTACCTCCTATTTTGTTTTACCTTTAGGTTATACTTTGAAGAGTTTTGATTCAAAAGTTTCTCTCTATAAAGAATGTCAGTACATAGTTCCAGGGCAAAACCGAACAGAAATAGGGCAAAGCTCTGGCCTCTAGGGAGATACCCTCCTTCAAACAACCTAAGCAGCCTATGCAGGCCACAGGGCGAGGGATCAGGACTTTTCTCCATCTTTGGGGGTATTCTGGAGACCACCACCCCAATGATGAAGACAGTCAACACACATGTCCCAGTACAGAACCAAGGGGAAGGCTGAACAGATGAATGTTTGAGTATGATGATGGGTGATATTACGGTATTCCTGTATGGGCTGACCTGGGAAACACATTTTAAATTCCAGGATAGAAAGGACTGCAAAGAGAGTCCCCACCAGGATGAGCTAGGTGACTAAGATATCCTTCTTGCCTCTAACCAGAGAACAGGCTGATTTGAGATGCAGTTAGAAATACTGGGCTGGGTGCAGTGGTTCATGCTTGTAATCCCAGCACTTTGGGAAGCCAAGGTGGAAGGATAGCTTGAGCTCAGGAGTTCAAGACCAGCCTAGGCAACAGAGTGAGATCTCATCTCTACAAAAAATTAGCCAGGCGTGGTGGTGCGCACTTACAGTTCCAGCTATTCAGCAGGCTGAGGTGGGAGGATCGCTTGAGCCCAGGAGGTCAAGGCTGCAGTAAGCCATGACTGTGGCACTGCATTCCAGCTTAGGTGACAGAGTAAAACTTTGTCTTTTAAAAGAAAAAGAAAAAAGAAATACTGGGCAACGGGTAATGTTTAAGTCCCAAAAGCACATTGAAACTGTGGATAAACCAAGGAGTCACCCCCCAGTGACTCACTAAAAACTAGTTTTGAACAGAACACTGTTGGATTAATGGGAGATAGGGAGAGAAGTTGGCTTAAAATGGCAGAGAAAACATCTGCTCTTGAGCTTCCAACCTCCTCATGCAGTCTATAAAGCATAGGAGGGGCTCCTGCAGGCCAGTGGGAAGACTGGCTGCATCAGAGGCACAGAACGAGTCTTTTGAAAATGGAGATTCCCAAGATCCCTCCCTGGAAGTTCTGATTCATGAGATCTGGGGTGGGGCGAGGGCATCTATATTTAGGTTCCAAGGTGATTCAAAAACTGCCGATATACATAACACAATACTCAGCAAGGCAGAGCAACAGATAAATACAAACTGGTACAATGAGACAGCCTTTTGCAAAGTGTAGTCCGTTTATCCCATGCATCAAAATCATGTGGGGAGTGTGTTAAAAAATGTTTTAGGTTCCACCCAGAATTTGGATCTCTAGGAAGCAGCATCAGGGCATGTATATTTTGGGCAAGCCCCTCACTGATTCTGATACTCAGCAGAATTACTGAACTTCTGCCCTAAGGGCACACAGAATTGATAACCGAGCAGAATCCCACAGAATAATCCAATCAGGCAATACTGAACTCTGTACCTGGCAATGCTTGAGGCCCTTGAGGGAAAGGACCTTGCTTTCACAGAGCCCCTATCTCAACGGAGAAGACAACAAACAAACAAATAAACATGTGTCAGGTGGTGATGATGTTATGAGGAGAAATAAACATCTAAAGGGCCATGGGGTGCTATTTTAGATATGGCGGTCAGGGAAGGCCTTGGTAGGTAACAAAGTGAGACCTGAGTAAAGGACAAGCCACAGGAGCAGATGGGGAAGAGCATTTTGGGCAGGCGGAAGAGTGAACACCAAGGCTCCGAGGACAGAGTATGCCTGGAAGGTACAGAAACTGGAGAGTAAACCAGGGGAAGAGGTCAGGAAGCAGGAAAGAGGGGTGTGTGTGTGTGTACTGGTGGTGAAAAGGCAGATCTTGTGTGACTTTATTGTAAGGATGGCATGTTTTATTGTGAGGAAGATGATATGCCCATGGAAGCTTCCTAGAAGAAAAGGGGCTTGACATTTTAAAAGGAATACCTTAGGCATTGTAGAGGGACAAGGTTACGAGGAGGAAGACTAGTGATGAGGCCTTGGCAATGATTGATTCATTCAGAGGCGATGGGTCCTGGAGAAGAGCCTGCTTCTTTGGGGAGCAGTGGTTAGACTGGAAATATAATTTGATGGGAGACCCAACAAAATATGCTGATGGACTGGATATAGAGAGTGAGAGAAAGAAAAGTCATTGGTAACTCCACAATCTTTGGTTTGAATAACTGGATGAAGGAAGTTGGCCTTTACCAATGCAGAAAACATAGTAAATTTAGGGTCAGGCTTGGGGCATAAGACCAAGAAATCAGTTTTAGGCGTTGCTATGGTATGACTCTGTCCCCTCCAAAATTCAGGTGCTGCCAATGTGATGGTATTAAGAGGTGGGGCCTTGAAGATGTAATTAGGCCATGAGGGCTCCACCCTCATGAATGGGATTAGGTGTCTTTATAAAAGAGCTTGAAGGAAGGAGCTGGAACTATTTTCCTTCTACCTTTTGGGGACACTGCTCCTCCTTTCCGGAGCATACAGCAAAGAGACATCATCTTCGAGGCAGAGACTAGCCCCTCACCAGACCCCAACCTGCTGGTGACTCGATCCTAGACTTCTCAGCCTTGAGAATAATAATAAATTTCTATTCTTTATAAGTTACCAGTCTTGGGCATTGTGTTACAGCAACACTAACGGACTAAGATAGTGTAAGAGTCCTCCTGGATATCTAAATGGAGGTGCTGAGCAGGCAGGTAAGATACAGGTTTCCGGCAGAGGGAGGTCTGAGCTGCAGACACAAAGTCCTCAGAGTCAGTCAGATTTTGGAAATGATTTTAGATGAGTAAAAGAAGTTGAGAATATGAGGAGGATTCAGGAAAATAGACTATGAGGGAAGCACCAGTGAGGAGGAGAAAAATCAAGACAGCATAATGCTCCTGGAGGCAAGAGAGAGTGACATGGAGGCAAGAGAGAGTGACATGGAGGCAAGAGAGAGTGACATAGAAGTGAAGAACAAAATGCCAATGAAAGTGACAACTGTTTGGAACACTGCCGACTGGTTATGAGTGAAAACTAATCACTGGAAGGAAGGTGACTTTGACATAAGCGGTTTTTGGTGAGGTGCTGGGATCCAAGCCTACCCAAGATGGGGTCAAGGGAGAAGTGCAAATGGCTGCATTGGCACTTCTCTGGTATGGAGACAGACTGGAGACCAGAACTCCCAAGGAGAAACAGAATGTGAACTGTATAGGCAACTTGAAATTTTCCACAGACCCATTAAAAAAGTAAAAGGACACTTTTAAAGGTGAAATTACATTTCAATAATACATATTTAACATAATGTAAAATATTATAATAAGTAATCAATGTAAAAAAAATTCAGATGTTTTATATACTAAGTGTGCGAAGTCTGGTGTGCACGTTATACTTAGATTACACTATTTCTGACTTGTCATATTTTAAATAGTCCATAGTCAAATGTAGCCAGTGGCTACAAGTACTGGCCAGCACAGGTCTAGACAACACCACTTTGGAAGAATTTTGCAGTAAGGGGGAGCAGAGAAGTGGGGGCACCCACCACTGTCATCCTCAATACAGCTTGGTGAGGCAGATATTAATACCACACCCCAGGGTCAGATGCTGCTGGCTAGAAACTGGTGTGACATGGACACACAGCATGGGATGGTAACACCACTACCCATCTGACAAACATGGCCTATGTTGGGAATGACTTGCAGCCAGCTCTCCAGCAACTGGCTGAAGGCTCTAAGACAATAATATTAGTTGAGGTTGGAGTTTATGGGGGCAGATCTTTGGGGCCATGGCATTAGGCTACTGTCACTCCAAGAGTTCTTGGGGTGCACCAGCCAACCCCAGCTCATCCTGACCACATGGCCTATCCCGTATGATCCTCCTGGTACCCTTCATAGCCATACTGGAAGCATATGGCAGAAGCCATCCCACCAAACTCTTGTTTTTAGGATTGTAAAACATCATGTGGAGGCAATAACGGGATGAAAAAAAGCTATTCAATGTCATTAAAATTGTTCTCAAGGTAGGACTTCATGAATTCTCAGTCTTCATCTTTTGAGAGTTGGATCTGTTTTTCCCATGGTTATGTACATGAGTTTCTTCCGATTCTGTTACATTTAACCCCAAATGAAAATAATTAATGGCCGGGTGCGGTGGCTCACACTTGTAATCCCAGCACTTTGGGAGGCCGAGGAGGGTGGATCACCTGAGGTCAGGAGTTCGAGACCAGCCTGACTAACATGGTGAAATCCTGTTGCTACTAAAAACACGAAAATTAGCTGGGAGTGGAGGGGCATGCCTATGATCCCAGCTACTCGGGAGGCAGGAGAATCGCTTGAACCTGGGAGACGGAGGTTGTGGTGAGCCAAGATCACGCCACTGCACTCCAGCATGGGCAACAAGAGCGAAACTCCATCTCAATAATAATAATTAATAACCCAACCAGAAGATTTTAAAAGCAGGCAACTCACAGTAGAATATTAGAAAACATACTCTTAGGGCATATTCAAAATGTTACTGCTTTTCGATTCCTCCTAATCACATCTGCTGAGAATGATACACCCAGAGTTGATCGAATCAGGCAGAGGCTCCAGGCACACGAGTCCCAGCACAGAGGTGAGAGGGAGTGGAGTCTAAGGTCTCATGTTCATTGTTGACTTGTCCCAGAGCCAGCTTCTCAACCCCTTGATGGTTGGTTTCTCATCTACCTTTCAGGATTGTTTGGGAAATTTAAATGCTGTGAGGTGTATGAACTAACTTTGGAAACTGGAGAATGTTGAATGCATTTTCAAAGCTGATGCCTTCACAAACCATATGGGGCTGGAGAGAAGACAAGAGTGCCTTGTATTCATGAAGAAATCATGTGATTCTCAAAGTCCTTTCCCCAACATCTCATCTGGGCCCCAAGGAGTATTCATCAGGGCAGGTATTGTCACTATGTGATGGATGAGAAGAATGAGACCCACAAAAACTGAGGCCATGCATATAGTCAGGGGCAGAAATGAGTCTAGGAAGCCTGCTGTCTGTGCAGTAGTACTGTCTTCACTTTGCCCAATGGCTGCAGTATCATTTACCATCATAGTAAGATATGGACTTACAGAAAGAGAAGAGCACTTTGGCTCCAGTCACCTCTTGGTCACTACCTGACTGTGATATCTGGACAGCTGACATATTCTCTGAGCACCAGTTTCTTCATCTATAAAAAGAGAGATGATAATAATACCTCTATAGTGGATACTCATTCAGTTCCTGGAAGCAATGCTCAGATTTTGTTCTGGAAAATCATATCTTCAACCTCCATACATATTCATGCATTTCGAGAGATCTTGTTTCCATACCTGACTCCAGAAATGAGCCTATGGCTCAGGCCAATCAAACTACTGAATTCACAAGCCTCAAACAGATGCATCAGCCACAGCTGTTCTGGCAAGAGGCCTCACCTCCTCCCACTGGAAGGAAACAGACTTGAGACTGCCGGGATCAACCACCACACATAAGCGGAGAGTGAAGCCAACACAGTGGAATCTGGAGCCAAAGATGGTGAGAAATGGAGACTTAACCATATTCTTTGTGTCTCTGATCAAGCTGTACCTAAAGTCTGGACTTTTCAGGGGCATGAGACAAAAACCTTCCCTTTTTTTTGCTAAGCTGCTTTGAGTTGGCCTTTCGGTCTCTTGAAAATGAAAAGGTTCAAGACTGATACAATCTCTTCTCAGGTTTGTTGCACTGAATAGGTTATTGTATGCGTCAGCCCTCTGCAAATAATTAAAACCTTTTGCCAACAATAAAAGCAGATTAAAAGTATAATATATTATCAGCTTATTTGGGGGGCATATAACAGTGTCAAAGTATGAAACTGGAACTATTTTAATTTATAACGAGGCAAAAAGAAACGTTACAACCATACTTTAGTGGACACCACATGATTTTCAGGAGCATCGGCAATGTGAAATGTGACACATACGAAAGGCTCAGTTAGTTACAGAAAAGCAGCCCAAACAGAGCATGAATGCCAATGACCACAATCTCAGACCACGAGGCAACCTGGCCACGCAGAAGCCACCTGTCTTTAAAATGAGGGAGAAGTCTCTCTTTCCTAAATTTCACTTATAATACTTTTAAAATTTTTTGATAATAACGAAGTAAAAAGGGCAAAACAGGTGGGACAGTCACAATGAACAATTAAAACAAAGGATGGAAACACACAAGTATGTGTGTATTGACTCAAGGGAACAGAAGCAAACAGGAGGTGAAACGAAAAATGGCATCGTATGAATTCCACTGGGACTGAAGTTGTTTTTCTCTAAAGATGACAATGATGATGGACATTTTTTCTGAGACCAAAGGCAAAACACTTGGCACAGGGGCTGGCACCTGGTATGTGAGTCCGCATGAGATGTGCACGAAGCAGACATGACCTTCCCCATTTCAGACTTGAGGAAATTGATGCTCTGTGTGGCCAAGCCATCTGCCCAGTTCCCACAGTGAGGGGTAAGGCTTCATTCCACACGTGTCTGGCCCTGAGTCTGTCCTCTGAGGACTTCACTTCTCTGCCTTCCCATGAAAAGGGCGGGTCTCTAAGGGGAAGTAGAGCCAGGGCTGCTGATAATGCTGCCACTTGGGTTAGTAGTGAACACTCTCATTTTCTCTTTAAAATCATTTTTTAAGTCTTCTTTTCTTCTGAATTGATGCCAATGAAGCTCTTGTGCAGACTTGGGGAAGCACCCATAAGTGGTTGCAAATAGTATCACCCTAAACACGAAATCGGTAAAAATAATCAAGGAAGTTATTTTGCAGGAAGTATACATTTCACAGGGATTTTCCAGTTTACATTCACCTACCCTCAAGAACCTAAAAATATATCCTGACCAACCTTAGACTCTATACTCAACTCTCTGGTGCCAAACAAGTGACAAACTTGGTGACAAACTTGGACATTTTGAAGAATTTATGGGTGTGGGCCAACACTTGACATTGTGAGGCTTATCAACTGTTCTGAGAATTGGATGGAAGCTATTTAACTTTGACCAGAAAAAAAAAAAAAAAACACTTTTTTTTAATTTTAAGGAATTCATGAATCATAGGCTAGTAACCCCAGTTTAAAAGTAGAAGGGAAACATCTGTAAAAAATAGAGAAAACAGAATAGGAATTACCCCAGGCAGAGTTGGGCCACTTTAGGAGGTCTTCTTGTTAAAAAAAAATGCCTTCTCTGACAAAGGCTTGCGGTTGAAAAGTGCCAACACCTGAGGGAAGGCAGACAGCCCTCTTTCGGGATGATGAAAGAAGGATAATGTCTTTCCTAACATCTCACCTGACTGAGCACATGGGCCTGAACAGGGGCGTGGTGGAGAGAGGTGGGTAAACATGAAGTCCAGCTGCGTAGGGAGTAGGGCTAACCAAAAGGGAGCCCACAGCAGTCCTGGGCACTGATGGGAAAAGGGCCTAAGAGCTAGAGAGAACACACCACAGATGACTGTCTCATTTCAAAATTCTGCTCTGAGCTGGCCTTCTGCCCAGGGATGTGGAAGGAATAGCTCTTGCCATTTCCCTGGGACGCAGATACTAAGGCCTCCTCTTTCCAAGACTCAGAGCTCATGATAGTAACAGCTTTTGTGAACTAGTCTGGGAACCTCATCCCCAGTTATGACACTGTTTCCTTGGGAAAATGAGTACTGAATTCTAAATCATCTGCTTACTAATGAACTCTCTGTGCTATCACTGTGGGTGTTCTGATGAAGATGTGCTTTTAGGAATTCAAGCCTGAGAAGTCTGCTGTCTCTTGATTCCTATGTACTTTAGAGAGGTGACTGGGTCCTTCCTCCAAAGCCGTATCTCAATGTGAGTCTGCAGCTAATGGAAATTGAAGGTGTTTAGCTGGGTGGTCACTGCTGCTCCTCCTTCTCCTATCCTTCCTCCTCTGGATGTGGGTTAACAGAGCTCCCACTGAAGGTCATAAGTTTTTGCCTTTAGTGTGTCTCTTTCCCCACCACTGACTGGCTGGCTAAATGGGGGTTTATCACTTAACTCTCTGGTACTTCAGTTTTTATAGCTGTTGAGCTGGCAAGTGGAGAAAATAATTAGGGAGCCAAGTTTCTTGGGAAAATATTAATAATATAAGCAGATGGACAGTGTCAGGTATTTTTCTCCTTTCAAGCAGGAAGGAGAAGATTGTATAGCAGTCTGTTAATGAGGTGTTAATTGCATTTAAATGAAGACTTCTTCAGAGAAGAAAGGAAATGATGCTGATAAAAATTAACACTGTATAGTGCCTTAGACTTTCTATGACATTTTAATATTCATTATTGCACTTGCTCTTTAGGAAAACTTGAGAACACTGTACAGAAGGCATCCTGTTTACCTTTGCTTAACCAGTTAGGTGATTAGTGCTTCCGAGAAGCCAGATTACTTGTCTAAGGTCATCAGTGAGTAAGGGGAGAGGCAGTGGTCAAAGCCAGCTCTTTTCATTTTAACTCAAATCCCTTTTCCAGTTGTTCTATTCCCCACCACATTTTTCCTAATCAAATCTATCATGTAAAGGGATCATCAATGGAGACCATGGGCCTCTGCACATGCAAAGACACTCTATGAGCAAAAAATCACAAAGGACTGGGGACTAAGATATATCCTATTCCAACTTATCCTATCTAACGATCCTCATTCATTTAACCTATCCTATTCTACTTCAGCAAAGGGCAGGTTCCCTTGCAGGGATGGCAGTGGTGGGAGGAGGCACAAACCATCTTTTTCACAAATACTGCTGGCTAAACATTTGGGAAGATTTCATTATTAAGAAAAGAGAACAAAAATAATTTCATTATTAACAAAAGAGAACTCAGGTTACCGTAATATACAAGCAAAAGACAATCTTTTTAAAAATGATCTCATCTGAGAAACTTTTTCTTATTTTCTCCATCTTAGTCTAGAAAAACTAACCAACAGAGGACATCTTCACCCCCACTACCAGCATTTTCAGAGGGTCATCCCTCTGCCAGTCCCTATAAGGTCAGGTGGGGATGGCAGCTATCCAAGGACAACAGCCCATTGTAGGCCACTTGCTGAGGGTGTGGCCCTAATCTATTCCTTAGCTATCTGTTGAACATGTTCTGACCCTGAGCCTTCGCCTTAACTGATTGGAAAGGGACACGGCAGTCAGCCTTGGAAGGGGGCAAGCACCAGAAGAATTCTTTCATACTGAACAACAGTGTGACTTAAGAGAAGTGTTCTATTTAGTGCTTAAATATTGTCTCTTGGCAGTATGTCCCACTAATCTTTCTACTTAGATGATGCTAGTGAGGACTAGCCTTGTGTGGCTGATGCAGGTCGGCAGAACCTTGATGGCTATTTTGGCCACAACTCAAATGAAGCATAAGGCAGAGAACCCAAATATCTTAGTGGCATCAGCGAAATCCAGCTGCTAAGGGGCAAAGGAGAGCGTACTTTCTACAGATGCCTCATTGTCAGGTGTGCACTGACGGTGTGGCAGAGGCAGACAGAGCTTGGCTGTCCCTTAAACCAAAAGACCATAATTAGGATAATATTGGTCACCACACAGAATAAAAAGGACCTCAGATCATAAACTAAAATACGTTCCATAAAAGTATCAGAAGAAAATATAAGTAAATATTTATCTAATTTTGAAAAACATAACACCAACATCATCAAAAGCAGAGATCATTACAGAAAACACAATTCTCAGGATAAACAATGTATCCTACCATATAGCACTGACATACAAGTGAAAGGAAAATGATAAACTCACTGAGAGTTACTTTCCTTACTAGATAAGAAGCCTTCATGTAGCAGAGTTTGTCAAATACAAAATCATCAGTAAAAAAAAATGGACAGAAACACATAATTAACAAATAGGGTCCTAGTTAAAACACATACACACAGACCTCAGTTTATTAAGTATGATGTATGAAGAGATACCATCCAGATCATTAGCAGAGACTTTGCGTTCAGAGTTGTGGCTAATTTTTATTTTCTTTATATATACTTGGATTAAAAACTTTTGTACAATGAATATGTACAATATTGGTCATCAATTGTTAGGCAAAATCTAAGTTCATAACATTGTAGAAAACGTGAAATATGAAAACAGCCTCTCTCTACTCAGTGAACTTTCCCTAGTGCTACAGGAATCTCTTGTTAATGTCTTCCATGCAATTCACCGCTAGCGTTGTTTGGAAATAAGAAAAACAAAGGCTGGGCCCAGTGGCTCACGCCTATAATCCCAGCACTTTTAGAGGCCGAGGCGGGCAGATCATGAGGTCAGGAGATCGAGACCATCCTGGCTAACACAGTGAAACCCCGTCTTTACTAAAAACACAAAAAATTAGCTGGGCATGGTCACGGGAGCCTGTAGTCCTAGCTACTCGGGAGGCTGAGGCAAGAGAATGACATCAACACAGGAGGCGGAGCTTGCAGTGGGTCAAGATCGTGCCACTGCACTCCAGCCTGGGCGACAGAGCAAAACTCTGTCTCAAACAACAACAACAAAAAAAAACAGAAATAAGAAAAATAATTTTTTTAACTCTATGATAGATCATGCAAAACCTGGAAAAGTCATCCACTACTTATTTCATTTTCTAAACACAAAAATAGAGAATTATTTTCTTAAATGGTCTGATTTATACTTAAGAAAAAGCTCTCTTAGGAAAGTTGAAGGATTCTGTCATGAGGGTACAAACGTCAGTGCACAGTCAAATGTTAAGCAGTTTACTTCTTCTGTTCTAAAAACATAAGGCCTATAATGTTAGCTTATCATTTCTACTTACATCTTTCTTAAGATCAAATATAACTACCCTGGAAGTTTTGCTAATCACAATTTTTAAATCTGCAAGAAAATTTCTTTTTTGTGCAAAATTATTTTGTAGTTTTTATTTAGCTACAGTTTTATTTGCTTCCTCCAATAGAAATCCCAGGTGAGAAAAGATTTTTGAGATAATTTGATACCCTCCCCCTTGAATGACAGGAGGGCTATGGCCCACAAAGGGCTGGGTTATGCACAGCTGAGAACTATAACAGCCAAGCTAAAAACAACTCAGCCTTCAGTAGTTTATTATTTTGTATTCAAAAACTAGAAGAAGACTTCTTTACCACTAAACAGTAGTGTGCCTTAAGAGAAGTAGCTGAGTTAGTGCTTCAATATTATTTCTTGACAGGATGCCCCAGTAATCCTTAGATGATGCTACAGTGAAGACCCAGCCTTGTGTGGCTGGCCTACGTCTGCAGAGTCTTAACAGCTATTTTCACAACTTGACCACAACTCAAAGAGTATAAGGTAGAGAACTCAAATATCTTAATGTAGATACCCACTTGTAGGTAGTACTAGCACTACAGATCATTTTTAATTCCCAGAAGGATCACAGACTTTGAGAGTTTCGGTTTAAAAGTAAAAAAAGTAGGTCTGGGGATTTTGGACTTTCCTTCTGAGGAAGAGTAGAAGAGATCCAATGGAACCCTTAAAGATACAGGTGCAGAGTGGAAAAATATTAAGGAAAAATGGAGGCCCTATTTGAATGACATTTTTAGGTCACCAGGATATCCTTCAGCAGCCTTGATCTGCCAAACTGTAAGCTCCTTGAGGGCCAATGCACTTTCTTACTTTTCTTTGTTTCCCTGGTGCCTACCAGAGTTCCCAGTATAGAGCTGGGACTTAGCAAATTATGTTAAAATGTGATGGTAAAACAGATGGGAAGGCTGATCTCCAGAGACTAGAAGGAGTGGCTGTAACTAACACACAATGAAATAGTAGCTTTGTCCTGACCCAGAAATGTCCCAGATATATACAGAGTTCTATGCTTATTTACACAACTTTAACAAAGAAATAATAGAAATAATAAATAATTTTAAATTTCCCAAAGGCTCCAGGACTTTACATCTGAGAAAGAAAACAGTTTCCACATAGGCTCTTGGGTTCGTAAATAAGAAAATATTGTTGGAATGGAATGTAGCTGAGCGCAATCAAAATTCACTTTATGTTCTTCATATTTCTAAGGAAAAAAAGGTGAGGAAAAAACAAACCAAATAAAGGTAAAAACTCTCAAAAAGACTCCCCAGTTCTATATCTAGCAATAGGTCAAAAACAGAGGCTACAAGAGTTTTTAGATTTCTTATGAGAAACTCTAGTAAGAAAAATACAATGACTCATTTCATAATAATGCCCTTTCTTCCCAAAGTACACATCACAATTCCCACATCCCTAGCACATGGGCACTCTGTGCAGAGCTATTGCAACACAGAGGATCTCCCTGCATCAAAGTCCCTGAGTGGACAAGAGAAACGCCAACAGTGACAGCAGGGACAGACCTCCCTGGTGCCGCGGTGCTTAGGGGCAGCGTGGCTGCATTAGCTCTGCTCCCTAAAGGAGGGGGATTACTCCCTTTGTATTGCCTGATCTGGAACAGCAGTTCTTTTGTGCAACTACCTTTAAGAACTGGGGAGCTAAGTGCAGCTGGCTTCCTTGTCTACAGGTTGAAAGAATCCCTTGACAGAGTAGTTTTGAATAGACGCTCCCAGATTTCCTAACAAATTGTCACTTAGACATTGAGAATCCAAAAAAAAAAAAAAAAAAGATGAAGGAAAGGGAAAGTGTGCTCTCAAGGCTACAGCACGAGTAAGGCACCCAGGCTGTTGCTCAAGTACTAGTTCACTCCCCTGTCACTTCTGTGGCTCCAGAAGGGTGAGTTAAGTCAATAGTTATACAAAAACAACTGAAGTTTACTGCCAAGAAATCTCTCCAATATAGCTACTGCGGGCACCAATTTTCCCAGCCTTGCCCAGTCAGATGTTCTTGAGAATCGCTATCAAGAGAAAATGACATGGCTCCTGCCCTTTGGTGAATATCCATGTAAAGTGATATAAGAATTCAAAGCTTGAAGGAAGTCCAGGGAATACTCACAGGAGCCTGACATCACTGGCTTTGGGCATTTGAAGTATAGAATAAGTGATAAGAATGCCTTCTCTCAGGCAGAAGGCAGTTCTGGAAGGGAAGGGCTGTTTATTGATCCTTGAATAGCTGAGACAGGCAGACTCTGTAGAGGTCAAATATCAATGAGAATTACAATACAAGACACTTCTGGTGGAAGGATGGTGTAGTTGGCTTGATGGGCCATTTGTGGGAGAGGGACCTTTACTTGACCTGGGTCTTTTATTGCTTCTAGTAACAACAGGCCTGAGGAAGTGGTGGGCTGGAGGCTTGTGAGGAGGGGAGGTGGCAGAGGTGAGCAGGCTAGGCAGAGGGACACACAGAGCTTGTGCCCGGAGATGAAGCTGTTGAGTAAGTGCCCGGCTTTAGCTGACATATGTGGCTGGGAAAATACGTTCGTGAAGAGACAGAGGTGGAGTAAATGAGCAACTGAAGAGACAGAAACTGACCACAACTAAAGACAATCACTCCAAACAAGGAACAAGCCTCGTGATGGAAATGGCATTTTCCTCATAAGTTAACATGGTTAACTCTGGTCATTTCATCCCTGGTTATCAGAACCTTTTAAAGATAAAGAAACTGAACTCAGTCATGTAAAAGGCTCAGACTGGTGAGATTTTCAGAATGAAAATTCTCAATGTTTAGGAAGTCCTCCAGATTATAGGATTTATATGACAGCCGCTATAGAAAACTTACATCTGTATAAATACCAAGGCCCCTAAGGGGGATAATATTTCATTTGTATTGAGATGTTTTAATCCCTCCTTAATAATTTAAGATACTAAGTATTAATATTACATATCAGATAGAAGATCTAATTTCTCCTGTATTTCATTTGAAAGGAATAATACTTTCTGGAACAGTAAATTGTTGTTTTCTTAAACCATACATCTAATTCTTCCTTGCTCTTAATCAGTTAAGCTATATTATAGTTCAGATGTATGCCAATGGCACTGCCACTTTAGTATTTATTAGTTTACGAAGATAACTCAACATCCTGGACATATTTCAAAGGACAAACGTACTGCTTTTCACCAAATTTGCCTCATTCATTTAATGTGTATTCTTAAGACTTTGACTGATGGATGAAGAAGAGGAGATATGAACCACACTGGCTGTTGCGAAGCCTTCCTCTGCACCAAACACAGACATCTAAATTTAAATACAAGTTCTCTGCTCTTTACTTTTCCTGGGTCTCTACTCACCCTTGTAGCCTCTGAAACACTCTTCTTACGTATTTATTTAAGATGAGATAAGAAGCTGGTTTTAGATGATGTGGGCCAAATTTCAGATTTCATATGGATTAAAAAATAATAAACATCAAGGGTAATCTAATATTCCCATAAATTATTTTAGAAGCATAATAATCATGTCATTCATCACGGCCCGGTTAATGTCTGCTGGTTTTTTTCTTTTCTGTTTGTTAAAGATTCAAGTCATATGTCCCTGTTCGTTAAAGATTCAAGTCATACGTCCAAAAATATGAAAAAAAAACTCTGTGTAGAAGTCAGACAGACTGGACCGTGGCTGCAGCAAACACACACACATGCAACGAGGAGATTCTCAAGTGTACATGTTCAGTTTAAAAGACAAAGCAGTCAGCTGCAATTCTGAGTCAGTTTTCTTTATCTATTTGAAGAGACAACTCCAATAAAACAGAAACAGGCCCTGTTGGAGCTCAAGACTTAGCATGAGAAAAGGAAGACAGAGAGAGACAGAGAGACAGAGAGAGAGAGAGAGAGAGAGAAAGAGAAAGAGAGAGAGAAAGAGAAAATGAACCCTATCAGCTGTGAAATAATACACTGGGGAAAAGTACTGGTTCTCATGAAAATGTCAGTGATTCACCATGGAATAAAATTTAAAAGCCACTGACCCCAGTGAAAGCCTCCAGTGGAAACGTGGATTTCGCTTCATTTCACGTAAAGACTTTTCTTTATTTCATTTAAACACTATCATAAGCACCATCACAGCTTTTGTGATGTGCTGCTTTCTCATTTACAATTGATATGGAAAAGGTACTGCTGATTAAAATGGTCTTTAGGAAAAGAAGAACAATGCACAAATTAGTTGATATAACCATGTAAAACAGGTAGGGCTCTTCTTGTTCCCTTAAAACATGCGTTAGGTGCTCATCAGCTGAATGACAACAGCAGACAATTCTTTTTTTCTATTTTTTGCAGTAACTCAGCATTTAAGCAGGCTTACTTGTAGAACTTTTTCATACTCACCAAATCTTCATTCTGATTTGCTAAAAGATCACGACTGAATGCAAGCTGACTGACACAAACCACAAATCTGTCAGGGAATACATGGAGTTCTGTATAAAATGAAGAAAAACAAGTTTAAAGGCATCAAAAAACTATAAACACAGAATGGTTGTCCCAGATTTTTGTTCATTTTAAGTTACTGCAATCTGCAGTAACAATATAAAACACACGTCTCCCCTCTCCTCCCATCCTTTCAGCGTTTGCCAGCAATAGGGCAGGGTGAGCGCAAAGCTCTAGGGAGAGCTGACCAGGCTGCAAATGGGTCCACCTGCGCCCCGGGACCATTACATTGCAGGAAACCCCCAGGCAGAACCTCTGCAGCCTTCCCTCTGTGTCAGTTGGCTGTTTGCTGATTAGAACTCCTATTTGGAAAATAGGATCAATGTTTTCAAAATGAGCATGTAAGACTTATACAGGAAGAGGAGTATTAGATAAAATCTAAAAATGTGACCTATCAATGTTTTTCCTAGTTACTTTACTTATCATCTCCTTGGTCAGCTAGTCTTAGAGAGGTCCCCGACCCTGGAGGGCAAACTACTAATCTGAATCAGGCTGGGAAAACAGCAGCTTCTCTTAGGAATTAATGAACCAACTATTCAGAAAACGGATAAATATACAATAAAGATGGTAAAATTACACCATACTCATAGTAATCTATTATTGCTGCTTCTTAAAACAAAACCACAACTTCCCATTGGGAAAGACTGAGTGAATCACTGAACTGGACTCCTCGGCATTCAATGAAAGGAACGTGAGGTAGTAATGACATCCGGATCTTTCCTTCTCTCATCTGTCTGTCCATCCATCCATTTGTTCACCAGCCTCCAGCTACCCAGGCGTGATGTCTGGAGTGATGCTGAGCTGATGCCAACAGTGTATGTTCCAGGTGGGTGGGGAGGGGCTCTTCTCCCTTTTTCATACTTGGTTGTACTGCTTGAATATTTTTATGATACACATGTCTGATACTTGTGATAGAAATCAAGTCATTTTTCTAACAAAGAAAGCTTCCCTCTTACATGAGACCAACATTTTTTAAAGATGGATATTATGAATCAGGTGAGTAAAGCCTTTTAGGTACATTGCACATGATGGCAATGACTGTTTGAAGTAATAACGTATCTCAATTTGATGCAGCGCTTAGAAGCCAAGCAAGAAGGTGTCAATTGTATGGACACAGAATTTAAACAAGCTACACCTTATACTACTAGACTAGCTTAAATGATCCCAAAAGGCCTAAGGAGTTGTTGTTCCAGTAACAGCTCTCTCCTTATCCTGTCAACCACTGCTGTCTCCTTGGCAGTCACCCTCCTTATTCCAAGTTATCCTATTCAGAACAGTAGGTTAACAGTTCTAAAAAAAGAGCTCCACTCATCCTGCTCAAAAACCTACCATGGCTCCCCAGTGCCCAACATTCAAAACCCTCCATGATTAGGGATTAACCTGTTGTTCTGGTCTCACTCCCAATTAGTCCTTCTCATGAGGAAAGCCCCCATTTCAGGTGGGGGCCTGAGTGTTTTTAAACTTTGATCCCATGTAGGTATGATATCTGGCTAGGTGACTAGAGATGGACTTTGAAAAGCCAGAAGAACAAAATTAGCAAAGCAATTAATATTTATTCATTAGTTCTTAAAAGACTTTATTGAGATAAATGGTAAATAGCCTTTTTATCATTTTATGGGAGTGGAAATTGAACCACAGAATTCATTATCTGTCCACCTTCCCCTCCCAAAAAAATCATAAAATTGAAATACAACAGTTTATTAGTGGATCAGAACTGGAATTCAAAATTGTCAGTAGTTCTATCAAATAATTCCTCCATATTTGCATTTCTACCTCTGAAAAGTAACAATGTTAGAATGGCAGATTTTAAACATTTTGGTGCCAGGTATTAACAGAAAGCAACTTCTGCACCCTTTTGTTCTGTTTAGGTCATTATTGAGAGTTGCATTATTTTAATATTTAATTAAATATTTAGGCAATGATAGTCCTTATCATAAAGGGTACAGATACAAGGTTAGCTGACTTATTTTACTAGAGAGTTGAACAAAGTGGAAGGGCCTGTTAAGAAAGCAATATATCTGAGGCTGGGTATGTTGGCTCATGCCTGTAATCCCAGCACCTTGGGAGGCCAAGGCGGGAATACAGCTTGACCCCAGGAATTTGAAACCAGCTTCAACATAGTGAGACCCCTTCTTTACCAAAAATTTAAAAAAAAAAAAAAAAAAGAGAGAGAAAAAACAAAATTAGCCAGGCATGGTGGCACACACCTGTGGTCCCAGCTACTTAGGAGGCTGGGATCCTCAAGTGATGGAAGGATCACTTGAGCCTAGGAGGCTGAGGCTGCAGTGAGCATGATTGCACCACTGCACTCAAAAACAAACAATAGCAAAAAAGAGAGTAACATATTCGAGCAGAGTTTATAGTTAAGAAAATGCAGATAATCATGAAGATTCCACAGCAGGCCTCTATACAGTTAATTTTTTAAAGTTCCTATTTCATGTCTTATATATATATATACTGAAATCGTCCATGGAAGGTGACCTAAATTTTCTTTCCAGTGCTCAGATCAACCTGGAGAAAGATCATTAGCTTCTGACTTTACTGTTGCTGGCTGGACAAATTTGAAATCATATCCTTAGGGGACATCTAGACTTAGGGAAGTGACGTGGGAAAGTGGCCTCATCACACACCTAGGGAAAGCTCTGAGAGCTCTGGGCTGGGAAAGAGCTTTCTT
Organism: Colobus angolensis palliatus; assembly: GCF_000951035.1. Lineage (NCBI taxonomy): Eukaryota > Metazoa > Chordata > Mammalia > Primates > Cercopithecidae > Colobus > Colobus angolensis. Next base: position 1,757,945 of record NW_012116099.1, on the reverse strand, counting down.
GTGTACACACCTGCTCCATATGCCAGGGCCTTGGTGTGCACAGACAATATTGAAGTGATTCATAGTTCAACTGTGTTGAGTCACTCTGAAAACTCAAAGAAAGTGCTGAGATGCATCAGGAAAGGAAAGCATGATGTGGCCCGGCTCACTGTTCTCAGAGAGGCAGTAAACACAGTACAAGCTGGGAGAAATCACAAACTTTCAGACACACTCAAGGACATGAAGGCAATGAAGCAAGTGGGACTCTCCATTCCTTAATTTTCATCCCTTCTCTATCTTAGGGCAAGCAGATTGTGTGAAATGTCTGATAAACCAAGAAATTGGCTTCTTACCAGCATTCTGTGAGTTCCTGATACAGCGAAGACGTATCCCTCTCTTGAGAAAATAGGCTGTGATTTGAAAGCCATAACCTGTAAAGTGAAAGGGAATATCACACTAAGTTAAAAGTTTGTTTGCCACTAAATTTCAGGTTCGGCCCGGTGCCTGCCATATAAGATGCATTCAGTAATTATTTAGCAAATGAGGCCGGGCACGGTGACTCACGCCTGTAATCCCAACTTTGGAAGGCCAAGGCAGGCGGATCACTTGAGGTCAGGAGTTCGAGACCAGCCTGGCCACCATGGTGAAACCCTGTCTCTATTAAAAATATAAAAACTAGCCGGGTGAGGTGGCGGGCACCTGTAATCCCAGCTACTCAGGAGGCTGAGGCAGAAGAATCGTTTAAACCTGGGAAGTGGAGGTTGTAGTGAGCTAAGATCACTGTACTCTAGCCTGGTTGACAGAGTGAGACTCTATCTAAAATAATAATAATTAGTAAACAAAAGAATAAAGGAATTAACAGAGGGCTTCTCTTGAGAGGTAAGGGTGAACATTACTATCTTGCCTCCTCCAGGAGGCCTGACCATGACGCCTGGCGTAGTCCCTGCTCCCTGAAGTGTCTCAGCTACTTCAACTGTAAAATGAATTAAATGAAGAAGTCTAATGTGCCTGAAAATTAGGACTTTCAGATGGGATAATTCAGTCGGAGCTTGCAAATAGATCTTAGCCACCTTCTGATACTCAGTGCTTATTAGCTCATAAAAAGAAGCAGTTCATACCTATTTGAACATGGATGTATTTTGCCTATAAATAAATTAATTCAAGTATGTCAAAATCTTTATATAGAATGAGATGAAAAGAAATATGACATGAGGAAAAAACTAATTTCTCCAACTCACCGGAGTGGCCTAAGTGAAAGAGACAGAGCATTAAGTGTTGGCAAGAATGTAGGACAACTGGAATTCTCATACGCTGCTGGCAGGAATACAAATTGGTACAGCCACTTTAAAAAAAATGCTTGAATATCTAAAGCTGAACTTAGGTATGAACATACAGTGTTCACAATAGCACTCTTCACAACAGTCTCAACCTGGAACCAATGCAAATATCCATCAACAGTAAATTTTTTAATGGGGATACAGTCACACACTGAAATACTATATTGCCTCTAAAAATGAATGAGCTACAGTTACAGGTAATAACAGAAATACATCTCACAAACATAATGTTACATGAAAGAAGCCTGACCCTGAAGAGTAAATGCCATGTGTGAAAATGGAGACATTATCATTCATCTTATAGGGTGGCAACAGATTTTCAGATGGGTCACAGAAAGTGCCAGCTTAATTCCTTCCTCCCTCCCTTCCTCCTCTCTTCTGGCTTCCCTCCAGGTATAAACTACTTTATTGATGATTTTCCTGAAATCATAGTAAAACTGTTCCTGGTTATCACGGTCAGCAGTCAAGTTATTTGGTAGAAGAATCAGAAGCAAAAGGTCCACCAGAGCAGGGTGAGGGTCCCCCTGTGTCAAACTGGAGCGGCCAAGAGTTGCAGGAAGTAATTTCTAGGACTGTCAGATTCTCCAAAGTCCATGACTATGGTTGTTCTGCAATACCTTTGGTAAAGAATACAATTAAAGAAGTTTCCACTTTCATATTCAGTATCCTTCTGACACTCCTGTAGAAAGACCCAGGACATCAGTGACCGCAGACTTGACGCTGTCTAAACAAGCGATGCTTCTGACAGAACAATTACTTTAGTCATGCAGATTGTGCAATAACAGTGACATCTATGAAAGGATAATCTCCGGATTTACTGAGATAAAATATATTTTTTCCTAACACACTTGAAAATAGATTGCATTTCAGTCATGTGGCTTTCTTCTGCTTAAAATGTCAAACAAAATATACACACCACTGACATTACTCTGAGTGCTTTAAAACAAGTATGTTATTTCTTAGGTCACTGAGAGAATGGAAGTCATTCCTACATCTGTTTATTTGTCCAACTGCTGAGGGAAGAAGTGGAATCCTTAACAATTTGCAACTCACAAACACAGATAGCAAAATTTAAAAGTGTTTTTCAAGTATTAATTTATAATGCAAGTCTTCCAAAGAACTGAGAAAAAAATATATAATATCTAAGTTATTCTACCTTTGCTGATCTATAGGTCTAAGCGATTAAGATTCAGGAGGCATGTTCAAAATTTCAAAAATCTTCTTCCTATACAAAATCTTTAGCAATAAAATGTTATTATCGGTCCCAGTGTGGTGCTCATGCCTGTAATCTCAGTACTTTGAGGGCCCACAGTGGGAGGACTGCTTGAGGCCATGAGCTCGAGACCAGCCTGGGAAACATACTGAGACCCCACCTCCACTCAAAAAATACAAAAAAACATTAGCTGGGCATGGTGGTACATGCCTGTAGTCCCAGCTACTCAGGGGGCTGAGGCAGGAGGATTGCTTGAGTTTTGAACTTCAAGGCTGCAGTGAGCTATGGTCACCACTGTACTCCAGCCTGGGCGACAAAGCAAGAGCCTATCTTAAAAAAAAAAAAAAAAAAAGTTATTATCAGGAAGGGGCTAAATCTGAAGTTGACCATGAAAGCTACAGTTTTGAGTCCAGGAAGCCTGGTATCTGAAGATACTATTTGAGTGATAACTAAATCCTATTTGGACTGCTGAACAATCAAGTCTCAGTATGACACTTTCCCCTATAGAAAAAGAAAGCAGTATAAGGCAGATTTCAAGTGATTTGTTACTGAAATTAGTAGGAGAAATTAGTTTATTGAAACTTTGACCCTTACACCTCTCACCCCTAGGAGAGAACTAGGTTAAAAGGAATCATTTCTAAACGGCATATTGTTATTAGTGGTTTCAGTGGAAAACCTGCTCAAATGGCACCTACAAGAGAAATGGCAAGTTTAACATGTAAAAAAGATTTGCACCTGCTTAGTCCAAATTCCACTGGTCATATGAAACTTTATTGTTTAATGAGAAACTTAAGGAGAGATTAAACATGAAAGGTACTATGTAAGTTCTTATGGCAAACTAAATTTGATATACAAACAGAGAAAATTATTGGTGCTTGAAACACACTGAACTGAAATGCTTAGGAAGATGTATTTCATTTATTTACAGATAACAGGCAATGATAAAGACTACATTCTTATCTTTGCTCTTAATGAAATCGACTTCACAGCGTTCAGGACGCCACTGAGATTTTGTACTTACCCAGGGCTAAAGCAAAGCTCCACTACTCTCTAAAGCTAAACAGCAATTTAGCAAAGAATCCAAGAGGCCTTTTGCTTTTCCTACTTGGGGCACCAGCTCCCAGCTTGCTATGCTGGCGTTTTAAATGCAGAAAACTTGTCAGTAGAGCAAATGGAAATCATAAAGTGATCATCTTCTCATTTGGAAACTACTGGATGACCGTATTAAGATTACGAGGCACTTGCAAATCACATTTCAGTATGCCTGTTTTCTTGCTGGTGATTGTGGTCCTCCTAAATCTGAGAAGGCTGTCTTTAGACAAAGGAAGAGACTTGGGTTAGAGGGAGAGAAAGCTTTGCAATAGAAACATCTTACCACCAGGCGTCTGTGGATATGTGCATTTCCAGAAACAATTGCTATTTTTGAATTGCTTAATGTAACACAATCATCTAGTTTCAGCAAGATCCCATCTTCTCCCCTGGCCCCCAAGCAGCTCCAAAAGTCTCCAGTTCTTGTGCCACCATTTGCTCTCTATATGTCGTAAAAAGCTGTTGTACTTCTCCCTATTCTTCTACAAACAACCTCCAAAGCGGCAATGAAGCCTCAAATGATTACTTGTTACCACACTAACTTTATTCTGGCTTACCTATGTTGCTCATCAAAAACTATTAAGTCTCTCTGAAAAAAAAAAAAAAGGGGAGGTGATCAGTAATGCTTATGAAAGAAAGAAAGGACAAATGAGTCCTGCTACTATTTTATTTCATATTCTGTCTAAAATAAGCTGCTCCAAAATGGCTGTACTAGAAATTTGCAGTCTTCATAAACAGAAAGGCAAAAATTACAACAAAAAAACTCAAATATGAGTTGAACAAATTCCATCCTGGCTTAGCAAGGCAGTAGATTAGTTTCAAGTAGTACCGTGCTCCAATGAGTAATGGTTTTAAGGGAGTGGTCATTTATTTGGGTTGTTACAGTTCACAGTCCCAAGACACTGAGAGCAAATATTCAATGAGAGATTTTTACTGTAAAACTATCCAGCCTCACTTGTTTTCCAGGGGATTCATAGCCAAGGCGACTTGAGCTTCCTCACAGCTGCCAAGGGGAGTCTGTGGTCTGGTGCGTAACAGTGGGAAGCCCTCTCCCACAGCTATTACGAGATCATTCATGGAGGAGCCTGGGAAAATGCCTCTATGTGGCTTGGTGAGCCATCAGGACCTCCGGGCAGGTGAACTCTACTTCACTGTGGACCCCACCCACCACCTGTGTGGCTCTCTTCCAGCAAAGTCTTCTCCCAAACTACAAGGCAGGCTCAGGAAGACCTACGATGCCCCTCAGTACTTCTCTCCCTGAGATGACTCCTTCGTTATTATCACCACTCAGATAATCTGAAACATTTCAAACATTCAGAAAACCAGAAAAAGGTCATGAACGTCCCAAAACCCACCATCTAGATTCAATAATAGTTAATATTTTGCCTTATTTCATATACATATTTTCTAAACTCTTTCGAAGTAGACATCATGAAACCTTACTCCTAAACATTTAACCAAGCTCTTGAGCAACAAGGAAATTCTCCTTCATCACCACGACATTATTATTACAACTGAGTATGACATTATCGATCCAATAGCCATCTATATTCAAATTTCTCCATTGTCCCAAAATGTGTATCACTGATCTGATTTTCCTTTGAATCGGATCCAACCAAAGATCATGGATTTTAAGAGATGTATTTGCTTACATCTTCTTTAATCTAAAATAATCTCCCTTTACCTTTTAAAAAAAGAACTCTGAACTTTGGAAGAGGATCAGGCTAGTTGTGTTATGGAACAAATCCATTGTACATTTGATTTTTTTTTTTTTTTTTTTGAGACAGGGTCTTGCTCTGTTGCCCAGGCTGGAGTGCAGTGGTACAATCACGACTCATTGCAGCCTCAACCTCCCAGGCTCAGGTGGTTCTCTCACTTCAACCTCCTGAGTAGGTAGGACCACAGGTGCATGCTACCATACCCATCTCAGTTTTAAAATTATTTTTAGAGACAGGGTCCCCCTATGTTGCCAAGGTTAGTCTTGAACTCCTGGGCTCAAGTGATCCTGCTGCCTGAGCCTCCCAAAATGCTGAGATTACAGGTGTGAGCCACTGAACCCAGCTAAGCTTTTTTTTTTTTTTTAACCTCAGTTGCCTAAACACAAAATGTCAACCTGTAAGCTCTTTTAAAATGCCAGTCATTTATTAATTTTGACTTCTCCTTTAACTGCTTTAGGAAATTACAGGTTCAAACTAAAGTTATAACGACAATGCAAAGACTGGCATACAGATGACTTGAAAATTTGGTCCTAATGATAATTTCAAAGAAATCAAATTATGAATTTGTAGACAGTTGAAATTTTGGTGAAGATAAGCTTACTTAGGTAGGTTGGATAGTGGTCTGATATTTGCTTTAAGAAAGGGCACTTTGTCACAATCAGATTACTATATGCTAACCTGGAAGCAGCTCTGCATTGCACACCAGTTCAGACATGTGACTGTTTCCAGTCTGAAGTCATGAGTCAGTTATCAAACTCGGTTGTGATTTAATAAGAGGACAGGAAGAAAGAGGCTGATACCAACTGAGTACTGACAGTATCTTGGGTATTAGACTAGACTAGGAACATACAACATGTTTAAAAGATGAAGAGGCCGGGCGCAGTGGACCTCACCTGTAATCCCAGCACTTTGGGAGGCCAAAGTGGGCAGATCACGAGGTCAGAAGATTGAGACCATCCTGGCTCACATGGTGAAACCCTGTCTCTACTAAAAATACAAAAAAATAGCCAGGCGTGGTGGCATGCGCCTGTAGTGTAGTTCCAGCTAGTCGGGAGGCTGAGGCAGGAGAATCGCCTGAACCCGGAAGGCAGAGGTTGCAGTGAGCCGAGATCACACCACTGCACTCCAGCCTGGGCAACAGAGCAAGACTCCATCTCAAAAAAAAAAAAGAAAAAAAAGAAAAAAATAAATGAAGAATATGTGTGCTTTCAAGCTATCTAATTAAGGAAAAATGAAGCTGTAACTCTTTAATTCCAAACTGTGTCACTCAGAAAGTTGCACTTTGTCCTTGTCAAAAGGCCTAGAAGGGTAGGGAAACCATGAGTTTGATGCTGTCACTTCAAACATGAAGAGAGACTAAGTATGAGATGTGGCCTGTGAAAAAGCCTTGATGGGGCCTTTGGAAACATGTTATAGGTCCAAGTGTGACCTCCTCTATTGCTGGTGATGGATGGGGTTGGAGGAAGGGGTTATTCTGTAGGAGCTGAAAACCAAGGGTTCTGTCACAAGTTTAGGAATATACATACAGGATCCTAGTCTAAGACCACAACCGGGAAACAATTTGGGTGGGTAAGTGGAATATTTGATCCTAGGCTAAAAATTTCACTTATTATCCAAGACATTTAGAGATTCCAAAAAGGTTCCCTTGAGATAACATTTCATGTCCCTAAATAAGGACAGTACTAGACTCTGAGTCACAAAAAAGCTATGTCTATTTAATGCCAAAACAAACAGGGCATGAAATGTTTCATGAAAAAAAATAAAACTGTGAAAAAATAATTATTTATAAAATAATTCTTTGGAGCTGAATTTATTTAGAGAAAAACACACATTTTCTACCTGTCACCCTTTTGACTTCATAGGTAATGCCAGAGGACACATGTGCTACAGATTTCATTTTCTATGAGATCCATCAGAGATTGTTAACATGGTATAAGAAAGCTTTTCAGAAGAGACAAAAATTTACAGTAAAACAAATTGAGAAATTATCACTTCAGATTTCTTCCCCATATTGCTTTCCCACTTTTTTGTTTATTACAAAAATGCCCTTAACATTAAATATGAAAACCGTGTTCGGATAACACACAAGCATCGATGAAATGAGCATAGATGAAATGATATTCAAAACTCTGAATTTTCCCACAATCATAACTCTGCCAGGCCATGCATAATGATAAGAATAACATAATACTGTGTAGTTATAAAACTCAAAGTTCTCTTTAAAACCCTTCACTCATCTTTAAATAACTATACATAAAAGAAACAGAGATTTTTAATAAGCCTTCTAAATGAGGTAGCTGGTTGTTTGAACTGTTCGCTGTTCAAGCAAGCCTCTCTGCAATAGATTTCAAATTTCCTGTGCCTACAGAGGAACACCAGATGAAGCATACCCTCTGTGGTCTCCCTGTCTTGCAGGGGGTCCATTTCAACTCTGAGATTCTAGATCACGTGCAATGAGAAAAAGAGTTCACGAACCACTGGACTATTCTAACAGGATCATGGACCTAAAAGACGAGAAACAACCTTGGGAAGTCTCCTAGTTCATTTCCTGTTTGTCAGCTAGGACCACATTAAAACCATCTTTTAAAAACAACACCAAAATGCAGAGCGAGAAGATGCTATACCTACCTATGTGCCACTTTATCTGTCCTTTATATGAACTGAGGTTGCAAACTTAACGCCTAAGGGGTAAGACAGGTAACAGGAAAAGGGCTGGGTTCTGACTGGAAAACTGGAGAGAGCTCAGGACTTATTTAAAGGGGACAGCAGTGATTTTCAAAACCAGCCATCAGCTGCCATCAGAAACTAGGGCACAGGGGTATCAGAAAAGCTGGAAATCCAAGTTTTTATGTGAAATCTCTTCAAATTTTAACTCTGCAAACAATTCAAACTTTTAAAATATATTGTGTGGTCCAAATAATATGTCTCTGAGAGCCAATGTAGCTTTCTATTGTCAGTTTACAATCTCTAACCTAAATTCCTCACACTTCAGTTGAATTTCTTTTTTGTGTGTCTTCGGCAGAACTAAAGGAAAGCTGGCCACTACCGAATGCTTGAAGATAGGTATTCAGTTTCAATTTAGTTGTTTATTCTAAGCTAAATAAACCTAGGTCCTTAACCTTACTAAACAGGGCATGTTTTTCTACATTAAAATCATCTTTCTGACTCTTAAGTCTGACATTAAAGATACTCAGCCAGGCACGGTAGCTCACACCTGTAATTCTAGCACTTTGAGAGGCCGAGGCAAGTGGATTGCCTGAGTTCAGGAGTTTGAGACCAGCCTGAGCCACACAGCAAAACCCCATCTCTACTAAAATACAAAAAATTAGCCGGGTGTGGCGGCATGCTCCTATAATCCCAGCTACTCAGGAGGCTGAGGCAGAAGAATTGCTAGAACCCGGGAGGCAGAGGTTGCAGTCAGCCGAGATTGCACCACTGCACTTCAGCCTGGGCGACAGAGCAAGACTCTGTCCCTAAAAATAACATAACATAATAACATAACATAACATAACATAACATGATACTCAGTTAAGGGTTTGACTCAATACGGGGGAAAATGAAAAGATTATATAATTTTAGAAATAATTGTATAAATGTGTGGGATCTGCATTAAAAAATTACAAAGCTTTCATTAACTAATTAGGAAAAGGTCTTGAAAAGATTAATATGACATGTTCTCAACTGGAAGGGCTAACCAACACAAAGATGTGAATTGTTCCCATATTTATTTAACAAATATGTACCGAATACCTATTATGTACCAGACAATTCCAGTCAAATATCACAATGAAACTGTTATTTTGTATGTGTGTAAGGGGAGGAGGCAGTTTAGAAGGTGCGAAAAATAATGCTAAATTTAATCTAAAAGACAAGAATAGTTAAAAAAATTCAAAGTAAAAAAATGGTTTTTTCTAATTAAAAGTAACATAGACTCAATGTATTTTTAAAAATCTAGACCAAAACAAGTGTAAAGAGAAAGGAATCTTCAACAATCCGACCACCCAGAGACCTCTGTCACTTCGATTTTTGGTATCTTCTAGGTCTGTTCTCAAAATATATAATCACATATACTCTTACTTCTACAAAAAAGAAATCATATGATGAATGTTGTTTTATAACCTGATTTTAAAAACCTCAGTGCTATGAACATTTACTTTGTGTATGCTACCATTTAGAAATCCATTTTTATTCTTTCCCAAATGAATAATAAATTGAATATTCAACAGAAGATTCCCACTGATCCCAGGTTGCCAGTTCTGTCATACACAGACCTCTCTTTCTGACTCACTTTATTCCATTGGTTTATCATCAGTCAACACTATGTTAATTACTTGAGTTTTATTTATAAAAAATCTTAATCTAGTAGGGCAATTTCCTCTCCTGACTCCCAACATTATTTTTCTTCTCCATCAGGAGTACCTGAAGTTATTCTTGGCCTTTTATCTTTTTATTAGCTTGTCCAGTTGCATGAAAAGTCCTTTCGGGGTTGGATTAGAAAGACCTTGAATGTATAGATCAATTTGGAGAAAATGAACATCTTTATGATAATGAGACTTCCCAGACATTTGACATGGTAAATCTAATTATTTTTAAGAACTTATTTAATATCTTTGAATAAAGTTTTTTTAGTGTTGTCATGTAAATGTTATCTCCTAAAAACTACATTTTTTTATTTATTAAAAACTACATTTTTAAACTGCCTGCTGTTGTAACTGACTTCTATATGTTGTCAGCTGAAATGCCTATTAAATCTTTTTTCCCCACCTTTATTGGGGTATAATTGACAAATAAAAGTTGTATACATTTAAGGTGTAGAATATGATGATTTGATATATGTATCTATTGTGAAATGATTACCACAATCAGACTAATTAACACAACCATCACCTCATATAGCTCTCTCTCTTTTTCTTGCAGTGAGAACATTTAAAGATCTCTCTAACCAAATTTCAAGTATACAATGATTATTAACTATAGGCATCACAGGGTACATTAGATTCCCCAGAACTTCTTCACCTTATAACTGATAGTTTGTGTCCTTTGCCCAACATCTCCCCTTCCTTCCTTCATTGACCCTTTCCCCCAGCCAGACTCTGTCCCCATCCCTGCCTCTGGCAACCATCACTCTACTCTCTGCTTTTATGAATTAGGCTTTTTTAGATTCTACATATAAATGAGATCACACACCATTTGTCTTTCTATGTCTGACTTACTTCATGTAGCATAATGTACTCCAGGTTCATCAATGTTGACACAAATAGTAGGATTTGCTTCTTTTTTTTATGGCTGAATAATGTTCCACTGTATATATACAGCACATTTTTAAAGATGCTAATTTCATTTCCTTTGTATGTATACCCAGAAGTGAGACTGCTGGATCATATGGTAGTTCTGTTTTTACTTTTCTGAAGAGTCTCCATACTGTTTTCCTTAATGGCTGTACTAATTTACACTCCCATCAGAATTATACAAAGGTTCCCTTTTCTCCACACCTTCACCAATACTTGTTACCTCTTTTTATAATAGCCATTCTAACAGGTGTGCGATGATATCTCACTGTGATCATAATGTGCATTTCCTGATGAAAAATTACGTTAAGTACCTTTCCATATACCTGTTTACAATTGTATGTTTTCTTTGGGAAAATATCTATTTAGGTCCTTCTCCCATTTTTAATTGGGTTTTCAATTTAGTTGTTTCCTTTCTTCCTTTTCCTTTTTTTTTTTTTGCTATTGAGTTGTATGAGTTCCTTAATATTTGGATATTAATCCCTTATCAGCTATACGGGCTTGCAAATATTTATTCCATTCTATAGGTTACCTTTTCATTTTGTTGATTGTTTCCTTTGCTGCACAGAAATTTTTAGTTTGATGTAGTTGCTTTTGTTACCTGTCTTTTGGGGTCATATCCAAAAAAATCATTGTCAGGACCAATGTCAAGGAGCCATTTCCCAACGTCTTCTACTAGAAGTTTTATGGTTTCATGTCTCACATTTAAGACTTTAATATATTTTAATTTTTGTGTATGGTATAAGACAAAGATACAAGTTCATTCTTTTGCATATGGATACCCAGTTTACCCAGAACCATTTATTGAAGAGACTATTCTTTCCCTATTTTGCATTTTTGGTGCCCCTGTCAAAGAATAGTTGGCCATATACACGAGTTTATTTCTGGGCTCTCTATTTCGTTCTGTTGGTCTAGGGTCCATTTTTATGCCAGTGCTATTCTGTTTTGCTTGCTATAGCTTTGTTTTAAATTTGAGTAATTTGTATGTATATCTATTTTAGACTTTTCTGCATATACAATCATACCATGTACTAAAAAAGGGACTTTTCTTCATCTCCAATTTTTTCACCTGTATTTTTTTTCCTCTTTTATTCTTTGGGCTGGAACTCCTCCATTAGCGTGTTGAATACTGCTGCTGGTAGGCATCTTTTGGTGCTCCTTATTATAAAGCTAACACTGTTAATGCTTCACTCACTACTGAGAACATTTGTCATAGCCTTTTTGTAGACATATTCCTAATTTTCTAAGAATTTTTATTATAAATAGTGGTTGCTTTTTCTGTACCTTATACAATTACTATATGCATTGCTCTTCTTTAATTTATTAATGTTGTAAATATTACAAATTGACTTTTAATGCTGAGTCAACTTTGTATGATATCATGATTTTGTTTTCTACATTGCCAAATTTGGCTTGCTAATATTTAGTTTAGGATTTCTGCTTTTATATTTGGGTGAGATTGACTTGTAATTTTCTTCTCTTTT